>NW_015159816.1:68607-83528 GCF_001447785.1 Gekko japonicus
AGGGAGATTTTTATTTCACATTTTGAGGGCTGCTCAGAGGCTGTAGACCTGGACCTTGGACAACTTAAGGGACTGATTTGGGTAAACCAACAGTAGATCGTACACAACCCCTGTTAAACTTTCCCCTGAGTCCAGCAACAGAATTCCAAGTGTCCACTGATTGACTAGCAAAGGGTAGCATTTAATAAATGTTTGGTTGCAAGAAGAAAGCCACTGTAACCGACACAAGAAAAATTGTGAACAATCTCTCCTCTTCTAAGATAGCTAGAAACAGGCAAGAGGCAGTATCAGCTTTCATCAGATTCAAAGTCCCACCCCATATGCTTCAGGATAGGGCTACCTCACACATGTATGGAATTCTAGTAGCTACAATTTGCAGTCACTCAAGAAAGCTGAAAGGCTCCCCCCCACCCAAGGAACACAGATTTCTATGCCCATATTAGGACAACACTGCTTGTAAAAAGAGTAGAAGGAGTAACAAAAGCTACTCAACAAAACAACATAAAATCTTTTTTTTTAATTATAGGCTGTTTTGTTTGCAATTCCCCCCCCCCCCATATTAGTTACCATATTGTGCCCGGCTACCAGACAATTAATCCAAGACCAGTAATTAATAAGTATAACTTTAGCAACAATCAGAAGCTCAGGATACTCACTTGAGCCCCCATGTAGCTCATTCC
The DNA here is from genome assembly GCF_001447785.1 of Gekko japonicus. Lineage (NCBI taxonomy): Eukaryota > Metazoa > Chordata > Lepidosauria > Squamata > Gekkonidae > Gekko > Gekko japonicus. Next base: position 69,288 of record NW_015159816.1, read on the forward strand.
TGTTTTTCACAATCCTGGAAGAAATGTTTTTGTGCTTTGCATCTTGCCCTAAAACTGGGGCCAGACACTGCTACAAAATTGAGGCCAATTCACTCTTTGAAAAAGTCCTTTCTGAATTCCCAGATCTATTTTCAATTTGTGAGCTGTTTTTATCTATTGTGACATGCATGGATTTATCTCTTCCCCCAGGATTAATTAGTATCTTGGTATTAACACCCTCATTCCCATCTTGGCCCTACTTTGGCCTCCTGCTCTCTCCCCTTGACTGGAGTAAATTGCATAAAATTTAGATGCCCGAAGTATTTAGCTCTTTGGTTGAGCTATAATGTCGATTGTTACACTGAGTTTGTGATGTTTTGGTTGCTTGAGATGGCTAATTCTCTAACAAAATACCTGGATTATTTTCCTTAAAAAACCATGTTTTTGATTTTACTCCATGTGAATTTCTGTATTATTTTTAACCTCATAGCAGTGCCTCTCCCCTTATCACAGTTCCCTTATAACTGTTGTGTGAGTGACTATCTAGCTTTAAGAGGTTGTTGTAGGAAGGAAGGAAGGAAGGAAGGAAGGAAGGAAGGAAGGAAGGAAGGAAGGAAGGAAGGAAGGAAGGAAGGAAGGAAGGCCGGCCCCCGGTCACATGGGAGATTTTGGCCCAGGAGAGGGACGGATCAGGGGCACAGCAAACGAGCCCAAGCACACTGCAACATCTGGGAATTGGCTCGCACCCGTCCCCGATCCATCCCTTCAGGCCAATAACGCTCTGTAAAAAAGAACCACCCCCAGAGGAGGACTTACCTGGGACGCCACATCAAGCATTTTTCAAAATACATAGTCCTAAACTACATATATCTTTGGTCTCATTTAGTACAGCAAGCCAGACGTTGGGTCCCAAATGTGGTATTGGCTTTGGAGGATGAGACAAATTCATGGAGGAAACTCCATCAATGGCTACTAGCTGTAATGACTTGATGGGACCTCATTATTTAGAGGAATTAGATCACTGAATGTCAGTATTAGGAGATAACATCAGAGGAAGGGTTTGACCTCCAGGGTCTGTTTGTTAGCCCTCCAGGGCAACTGGTTGGCCAGTGTGTGAAACAGGATGCTGGATTAGATGGACGTCTGGTCAGATCCAGGAGGGTACCTCTTTTTAAAAAATAATTGATTGCATATTTGTATCTGGCATGCCCAGAATATTAATATGTTCCCATACAGAGCACACACCTAGTGATTAAACACTTTAATAAACAAAGTTAAAGATTCTTTGGCTGTATTTTAACTTCCATTTATTGTATCACAGTCTGTTCCTTGACAAGATTAGGCATAACGTTAAGCAGCAATCATTCCAACGTACCCTGTAATTACTGCATATAATAAAAATGCATGTATACTTAATAAAAGTGTATGAAAAACCCAACATCAGTCTAGAATATATCATTATTCAAGTAAAAGAGAACACTAAACATTTTTAAAAAGTTAAATTGTGCATTTAGCACTAGACATCATTTCAGATGTTAACAATTAGAGATAAGATCCACTATTCTTTTCCTTTTGTGTAGTGATATAAACAGTTTGGCACAATCATGAAGTAAATGCACTATATATGCCTTACTGAAATACTCATTCCCATTCAACATTTTAAAATTAAGATGTCTTTTATTAGTGTTTTCTTCTTTAAACTGCCTGCAACATGATTCACTCTAATGCACAGAATAGGAGAGCCTTAAATTAAGTCCTGAGGATTACCACTTGCAAGTCAGAGCACAGGCAATTTTAGCCTAGCTTATTCTTCATATCCACTCAATTAACCTCGCAGTGCTTTAGAACAAAAGTCAGTGTGGCAGATGTAATTTGAATGGAACAAATGCCATTTTTTTGTCAAAGCATGATGAACCTGCACCAGCCCTTCTTAGCCAAGGGTTCAAAATGAGGTGGAGCATCTGTGAAGTATACAGCGACTTAATTTTCAGATATTTCAGATATGTTGCACAGATTGGCGATTTATAAAATTAATGCATCTGAAGAGGTAAAGAGGCTTTTAAAGAACTTTATATATGCATTTAATAACATCTGGAATTTAATTAAAGGAAATATTTCTTTGTACAGCAAGTGATTAAAATATGGAGTTTGCTACCAGAGGATGTAGTGATGGCCACAGGCATAGACAGTTTTATAAGGGGATTAGACAGATTCATGGAGGATAGGTCTGCCGGTGGCTACTAGCCATGGTATCTGAGGGGAACCTCCAATGTTCAGAAGCAGTAAACTTCTGAATACCAGTGCTTGGGGGCAACATCGGGGAAGGCTTTGACCTCTATGCTCTGTTGTTGGTCCTCAAGACAGAGGAAGGTCTCAGCATCTATGCTTTGTTGTTGTTTCTCCAGAGGAACTGGTTAGCCACTGTCTGAGACAGGATGCTAGACTAGATGGACCACTGGTGTGATCCAGCAGGGCTCTTCTTATGTTCTTGACAGGTGTCCCTTTTCAACTGATGCCTCAGTACACACAGGGAATGAAACTTATTTTTTTTTCTGGGAATGGCACATGGAGATAGATACTGTGTTCATAGTTCTCACAGGTTCAGTTTGTATGAAGGAGAAATGAAAATGAAATGGCAGTTTTTGAGTCAAAACAGCGGGTTGCAAAGTTCAGTAACATCTCCTTACTGACAATGCTTAGAGATAGTAGTTAATATTGAAAAAGAGAGGTATCAGAAGACTAGACATTCTACCTTAGAAAAACTGTGTCTTAACCCTAAATATCTTGATCTGCAGGTGAATGAAAAGAACATTCTGTCCTTTATTCAAGACACTTGTCTTTATTATTGCTCGTAAGAGATGTCTTATAGTGAATCTGCTCAGTCTGCCGTAGTATCAGTCTAGATGGGTTGTCTCAGAATCATATATCTAGTTCCAAACTGGGCCACAGAGTGTGCCTTAATAGATCAGCAAAATGGAACAAGAGACAGTTGGGGGGATTTCTCCACAATCCTGAAGGAAGTCCCAAACTTTCAGAAAAGCCTGAAATTAAAAAAAAGGAAAAAAGAAAGAGGATTAAAGCTGCTCAAAAGAATAGACACAACACCTGTAGCTTAAAGAAAATAATGTTCACTTAGTGCTCAATGGACACGTTGAAGGGTGCTAGGCAATCACAATAATATTGATAAGCCTTCCAAGCCTTGATTTCTTCACTTGTACAAATCAGATCTCGAAAGGTCCAATCCTTCTCCTCTGTCAAGTACCTTGATGAAGGAGGACAGGGGACAGGCTGGGTGGTGACTACCAAAGACCCACTACACACATTACTCATTTTTTATTTATTGTTTTATTTATTTTATATCCTGCCTTTCTATTCAAAAGAACACTCAGAATGGCTAACAAATATGAAACATCCTATAATAATACATCAAATAATTAACTATCAAAATCTTCCCAAGCAAAAGGCAGTGTTTTCAGGTTGCAGCTTCTTTTAAAGGCATTTTCCTCTAGCCTTGTTATGTGAACTCCCTCTGTCTACAACTCTGTCTGTTACAGAGATGTTTACAAACTTCTCAGTGTTTTACTCCTAATATTTTGGAGTTCTGAGTTACCTGGTCTTGCATGCTTAAGGGATTTGCCTTTGTTTTGCTTTGCATTTGCAATTTTGTACTGTTCCAAGCTTTACCCCCATGATCCTCCTTGTTTTGCCTACCCAAGTTTCCTGTTAAATGATTTTTCACATCACTTATCATGCTTAAGTGATTCTCTATCCCTTTAGTTCTTGTAACAGAGCATGACGAGGTGTTTAGAAGAAGGGATGGGAGAACTGAAGGAATTCATTATTTACAATACAAAGACATTTATGGGTAAGAGATTTGGGAATTAAAATAATGCTTCTTATTCATCTTCAGAATTTGGGTGCTAAGAGTGCACAGGTTCTAAAATATACACAGGCACTGGGTTTAGTACCAGTGCTCCAAAAGTTTATCTTGGTTATGAGGCAATCATTCTCTCCCCATTCAGGTTTTAAAAGCCCTGCTGGAAATAAGGCATCCCCATCTAGCAGGATTGTCTAATCACAGAGTTTTTGAGGTAAGAGATGATCATTAGTGGTCTACCATTGCCTTCTTCTGGCACTACTAACCAGGTTCACCATAAATTGGAAGGACTCGACCGCACTTAACTCACATGCTGTCCTAGTGTCAACTGGGTTCTTTCCAGGACCCTCCCGGCATCGCCGGGATGAGGGGTTCCGAACACACACCCCCGCCAACCCTCCCGCACAGCTTACCAGCTCCAGGAGTCAGGAGTTGATGACGGCAGACACCAGAGAACATGTGGCCGGAGCCGGGGAAAGACGCCACACGGAAGAAACGGGTGAGCAAGCCCACAGCGAAGGAGGAACGGGTGAACAAGCCCACAACGGAGGAGTGGGGCATGCGGAGGCCCGCCCCCACTCTATGGCAGGGGCCCAAGAGGCTGTCGCAGCGACAGGTCCCACCCGCCGGCCACCCGGGAAGCCGGAGGACGGAGGGGCGGGGCAGGAAGCCTTGGCGTCCTTGTCTTTAGAGGGGGGCGTGGCTGGGGCGGTGGGAGTGCCAGTGATGAAGGGGGAAATAAAAACGGAGGAGAAGTGAGCCGATGAGAGGCACTGGGCTGGCTGCAGCTGTGGCCATTCTGCTGAGACCGAGAGAGAAGGGAGGTGGGAGCCCAGCAGTGAGGCAGCCAAAACCCAGGGCGGACAAAGAAGGTGACATAACCTTCTGCCGGCTCTGCTTCTGAGGCAAGCTCCTCTCCTCGGAGAAACCCCGCTTCAGTCCCCTGACACTCCCAGCAGTCCGAAGGGGCGGGACCTCCTGCTCATCCCCGTCAGCAGGTGACACAGTGACGGGCGGACAGCCCGGGCGAGAGGAAAAAGGGGCTCACAACGTGGTGGAGAATGCGGGCATTGTAGAGCCGCTACAGCGCCCCCTACCGCACCTACCAACTCCCCTCGGCTGGCAACCACCCGCCGCCCGAGCATGCATGTTGAGATCTGCGAAAAGGCCCCTAGCTGAAAAATAGTCTGCAAAACGCTGGTAACAAGGGCTCGGAACAAAATGCAGGCCTTTGACAGCTGAAAGCTGCTGTTCTGTTTTGCTCGCTAACACACTGCTGGAAAATCCCAGATGGGATTCATGCCTGGTAAACTTGCGCAATTGAAAGTTGGCTAAAACCACAGAACAATGAGAAGGGGGAGGAGGGCGATGTGCTGCGGAGGAGACTTACATCAGACAGAACACTAAAATCCTTTTTTTACTTAGATTACACAGATACTCATAATAGTTTTATAACTTATATACATATGCAGACATACATAATAGGTAACGCATGAAACATATATAGTACTTATAGGAATAAAAGTTTATAGGAATTTTAACCATGAAAAAGCACGGGACTTCCCAGGACAATAGGAAGCCCATATTAGGAAGTTTGGTATAATAAAAATATCTACATGCTTGCAGAAAACACAAGGTCGGCTTGACCCAGGAAAGATAAGGGGAGGGACTGGGAACTCCCTAGATAATCAAATTGAACAAAAACAGCTGTTTTCAACTGATTGAGAAAAACAATTCTAAAGGTCAAAGCTTCTGATTGGTTAGCAGAGGAGACCAAGAGAACATAAAAAGGAGAGGTTTTGGTATCATAAGGTATGTCAGAGAGACATTGCTCCTGGCTCCACACTTCGATCCTGGTCGTCATAGGAACCAAAAGGGGAAGTCATCTCCATTCAACATCAGTAGTGAGAATGTTGTAAAATAATCATGCTCTGACTACTAGAGTCAAACGGCAACAGGCAAATTGTTGAAGCTGCACAGAATGTAATCTTCTCATAAGCTGCTGATTGAAGTTATGTCTAAAATAAAACCTTTTAAACTACAAGATGTGTCTGGTTTTTCCTTCGTCAAAAGACAAGGTCCCTCACGTTGCAGAGAATAATCAAAAAAGATCCTGCTTGCACAAGCGAGTGGTGTAGGGCCGAGAGAATAACGGCTAACAGTCTGCACGTCAACCACTTGAAGGAGTGGCACCCACGACTTGACCCTGAGCCGGTATGTTTAGAGGAAGATCTGTCGGAACTACCGGAAGGGATCCTCCCTTGGACCCTGACGTCTGATCCGCCCGGGTACCCGGTGGTGGATACGGGTTTGAGTCCGGAGCAACAGGCACAAATGCACCAGGTAGTTGCCTGGGTCCCGGGCGTCTTCGCCAACACTTCGGGCTGTACTCGGCTGGCTACACACCACATCACCACAGAAGCGGGAAAGGTGGCCCGAGCGCGCTGGCGCCCTCTTCCCCGGAAGCAGTGGGAGATAGTCAACCAGGAAGTTCAGGACATGCTGCACATGGGTGTCATCGAGCCCTCTCAAAGCGCGTGGCGCAGCCCCATCGTCCTGGTCCCGAAGCCTGACGGGACAGTAAGATTCTGCGTGGGCTATCGGGAAGTCAACAAAATATCTACCTTTGACGCATACCCAATGCCGAGAGCCGATATATTGATTGATCAGTTAGGCCAGGCCAAATACCTCACGGCTCTGGATTTAATGAAGGGCTACTGGCAGGTGCCGGTTCATCCGCCGGATCAGGAAAAGATGGCTTTTGCCGACCCCCAGGGCCTGTTCCAGTTTAAGAGGATGCCTTTCGGCCTTCAAGGGGCATCAGCCACCTTTCACCGATTGGTGGACCGGGCACTCTCGCAGTGCGCCAGCTACGTGTGGGCATACATAGACGATATTGTAATCTGCAGTCCTGACTGGCCTAACCACCTGCACCATGTCCAGGCCGTCCTGAAGGCTCTGCGGGCCACCGGGCTGCATGCCAACCCACAGAAGAGTTGGATGGGGTTTCAAGAGATCAAATACTTGGGGTTCTTGGTCGGCAGAGGCCAGCTACGACCATTGCCCGAAAAGGTGTCAACAGTGGAACAACACCCACGACCCTCCACCAAGTGGCAACTATGTCACTTTTGGGGGATGGTGGGGTACTATAGTAAGTTTATTCCCCACTTAGCAACCAAAGCTGGGCCCTTGACGGATTGTCTAAAGACGGATAGGCCAAACACTATCCGGTGGACGACCAACGCGGTACAGGCCTTCGACCTCCTGCAACGTAGTTTGTCCTGCGAGCCGGTGTTGCAAAACCCAGATTTTTCCCTACCTTTCACTCTGCACACCGATGCCTCTAATACGGGACTCGGGGCGGCACTTACCCAGGAAAGGGACAGGGACGATTTACCAATCCTCTTCCTTAGCCGGAAGTTACAACCGGCGGAGTTAAATTATTCCACCGTCGAGAAGGAGGCACTCGCTGTTAAGTGGGCAGTGGGTTCCCTCCAATACTACTTGGCAAATAACCCTTTTCACCTGGTGGTGGACCACGCCCCGCTATTGTGGTTGGAGTGGATGAAAGACCATAATCCGAGAATCCTTAGATGGTACTTATCTCTCCTTCCCTTCCAGTTCATCATCCAGCATCGAGCAGGATGTGACCATCACATGGCCAACTACTTGTCCTGACTCCATGATGATCCCCCAGCAGAACGCGCGTGTGTGTTCCGGTGTCAACCGGGTCCTTTCCGGGACCCTCCCAGCATCGCCGGGAGGAGGGGTTCCGAACACCACCCACCCCCCCGCCAAACCTCCCGCACAGCTTACCAGCTCCAGGAGTCAGGAGTCAACGACGGCCGACACCGGAGAACGTGTGGCCAGAGCCGGAGCTGGGGAAAGACGCCACACAGAAGAAACGGGCGAGCAAGCCCGCAGTGAAGGAGGAACGGGCGAACAAGCCCGCAACGGAGGAGTGGGGCACGCGCGGGCCCACCCCCGCTCTATGGCAGGGGCTCAAGAGGCTGTTGCAGCGACAGGTCCCACCCGCCGGCCACCCGGGAAGCCAGAGGATGGAGGGGCGGGGCAGGAAGCCTCGGCATCGTTGTCATTAGAGGGGAGCATGGCTGGGGCGGTGGTGATGAAGGGGGAAATAAAAACGGAGGAGAAGCGAGCCGATGAGAGGCACTGGGCTGGCTGCAGCTGTGGCCATTCTGCTGAGACCGAGAGAGAAGGGAGGCGGGAGCCCAGCAGTGAGGCAGCCAAAACCCAGGGCGGACAAAGAAGGTGACGTAACCTTCTGCTGGCTCCGCTTCTGAGGCAAGCTCCTCTCCTCGGAGAAACCCCGCTTCAGTCCCCTGACACTCCCAGCAGTCCGAAGGGGCGGGACCTCCTGCTCATCCCCGTCGGCAGGCAACACGGCGAAGGGCGGACAGCCCGGGCGAGAGGAAAAAGGGGCTCACTCACGCATACTCACATCAAGCACGAGACTTGCTATGACCCTGCCTTTCACAATTTAGACTGTAGTCCTAAAAAATCTACATAGTAGGAAGCCAGTTGAAACACATGGTACTTAGTTCAAAATAAAAGTACATGCAGATGAGGGTATTGAAGCAATCACTGTATGCAACAACAAAAAAGCTTGATGAAACTGAGCTTCAAGGTTATCTAGCTCTGTACTTCTCTTATACTAAATACACATACTTTTTAGAATCAAGCCCTTTGCTTGGCTTTAACTAAATTGGCACTAATTCTTGTTCTCTCAGTACTGTTGAAGATGGTAAAGCTTCTTCCACAATAAAAGCTCCATAAAATGAATAATAAATTAAAATAACGTAATATCTTTGGGGAAACAGGGCAAACAGTTGCCTGTCAGAATAAGATTACTATGATTGTGGCAGCGTTCAGACTGGCAGTTTGGCCCGGAAGCCAAAAGTTTCAGGAGCATTTCAGTAGCGGTTTAAAGGGGTGGGTTCACACAGGCACATCTGTCAGGCGTCCCCCAGCCGTACTCAAGCCATCTTGTGCCGCTTCCCTCCCGAGTTTAAAAGATACCAGGTGAAAGTGGTAGCAAACCTTGTGTAGAGCGGGTTGATTCCAGTTCCCTGAGTGTGAACGCAAGTGCTGCTAAGGTGGGAACAACCCGCAGTAATTGATAATAGGCACTGGCTGTTTCCACAGGCAGGCGCCGTCAGGGCCTGCATGATCCTGCCCTATTTGCTGCTGCGCCCATGCACCCATCCGCATGGGCGCATGCAGCCCAGCATGGAAACAGCCACTAACAGCCCACCGGGGCTGCCCAACAGTGTGAATGTTCCCTTACGCTTCCTCCATGGTATCCTCCCACTTCATTCGCTGCGATGTGAATGGGAATACCACAACCAAGCTGTTCCAGGTCTGTTCCGCGTTTTCTTTGCCGCAACTTCCTAGCGCTGCAAACTGCCAGTCTGAACGCGGCCTGTATTTCTGCAAGGGTGTGACATTTGTATGTGTACACTAAAATCTGAGTCATTTTAATAGGCATTGTATGATTTTATGACACCCACATATTTAATATGCATTATAGTACCAAACAGTTGCTAAAATTAGCAACGTATCAACTTGATGTCCTCAATGTGTGTGATTTTTTTGCAAATGCTATTTTGTGGAACTTTTCATCTTTCAATAATAAGCCTACTATATTTGTTAGACACATCAATAATTTGTGAATAGGTATTATCCCCAATCCAGGGAGGATGGTTGTTTAATCAAAATGAATAGTAATCTAGTCTGCATACTCAGCAAAGGAATAGTCTTCTATATATAGTAAATTAGTAAAGAAGTGTGTATGGTTGTCACTGGGCAACTCCACGTAGCTGTCTCATCCTTTCTTTTAAAATGGAAACACTGATTTACAGGCTATTAGGAAACAGATTTAAATGCTGTCTGAAATCTCCATTCTTGCTTTTCTTTAGAGAAAGATCAGGGTAAAGTAGCAGTGTGAAAGTGCTCTTAGTCAGATTAACAGAGTTATATATCCCAGTGTAGTTTATATAATCATTAATAAAATTGTGGATGATTGTTTGACCAATAAAGGTTGTGTCTAAGGTTTTTATTATTCAGTTGAGTTTGTCCAGTGCTTTCCCAAGCACAGTATAGTTATCATCACCTGTATTTTATCCCCAGAACAACATGTAAGGTAGGTTAGGTTGAGAGAGAGTGAATAAACCAAGGTCATTCAGCCAGCTTCATGGCAAGTGGGGATTGTTGATGATTTTCTGGGCCAATTCTGATCCAAGCTGAGGCAAGTTTTCCCAGCACTACAGTCTTCAACTTTCTTCTTCAGTCTTTGTTTTTATCAGGTTGGAGCATATATTATTTTTAGACATGTAAATGGAAAAAGCCATATCAAAAAAGACAACACCAGATAATAACCTCATAAACCTCCTCTTCGTCTTTCAGAATGCTTACTTCAGTATACACCTTATAAGAAAACAAGGACAGTTTGTGCCAGAAAATCTAATTTGATTGTGATCTATTTGGCAATTGAACGTTACTATTTTTCTTTCATTCCAGTGAAAGATTTGTAAAGCCAGTCCTAAAACTTTATTATCAGGGCAGAGCATCAAGATGTTCCTTGCACATTCATCACAAAAGTGATGCGCATCTGTAGAGGAGTATGAATCATTCTAGATTACCTATCTACGACTTGAAAGCCCAGCTACAAAATAGCTGCAGCAGAGATTAGCCTCCTCCCATTGCTACTGAATTTAAAAGGCTGTTCTGCAACAGAAAAAGGAGTTCATTCAACAAGCTCTACCAGTGAAAGGGGTCTTAAATCAAATGCATGCTTCAGACAGGACAGCCTTAAAAGTATGCCTTGTAGGTCAGAGGTGCCTTGCAAATTCTTCTTTTTTTGAGGGCTGGTTCATACATATAGATCACTTAGTTGTACCCTGCTCAAACAATATTAAGGATGAGTGAAAGCATGTCAGATGTGGGACCTATGTATATTTAGTTGAACATCTGCATGGAGCCTGCACATATACAATGTATGCATGCAGGGGTCTCTTCTTGCAATCAAAAACCCTGCCTTTCCACGTTTCCTGATAGTGTAGAGAATGAACTTTCATATGTCCTCTTGTGCATACCATGCAGATTTTTAACAGTATGTGCAATGATTGAAGAAGTGCAAAGTTGTGACAGATTGCCCCGATGCTTGTTTATAGAAGAGCTGTAGGAGGCACATCAACTAGCTGGGGCCTCTAAACTTGCTGTATGAATCCATCTGCCAGGAGATACTTCTAAGGGTCATTGATGGAAGTTAGTGGTTACCCAGGTTATAATTAGCATCCAAGATTGGACACTTGGGAGATCAGAGGAACCCCTGGGGTGTCAATTAAACCAGCTGCCATCACTGACTTTTAGGATTATCTCCTGCCAGATGGAGTTATTCATCTAGCATTCTGTTCCCCAAATGCCTGTTTAGAGGCTAAGCCTAGTTGCTGTGCCTTCCATTAGCCATTCCAGAAGCAAGTTCTGGGGTGATGGATCACGACTTTGCACTTTACAGCTATCATGTTCCAGGGATGGAGAGCTTCACTGCAGCCCTTTCCCAGTACTACAGATGACAAGACTGAATAGACATGGTGTTTTTTTCCAGATATCATATTTAATGGCATTTAAGATATTAGAAAGATTAATAAATGAAGACACTTCACATGTTCCATTCAAGAAATTTGGGCACAGCAAGGGAACAAAGAAAAGGAGAAAACAGGCAGATATCTGCCCCTATATTAGGTACTTCCTAAATGATGCTGAATTTGAGGAAAGGCAAACTTTACTTGGGGTTGCACTAAATTAAGGTTCATCTCCAGTTTTGGACTTGTCTCCATTGTCCCCTGCTTCATGGACAAGATGGAATCCCTTGGTGAAAGCTTAGTCTGTCATGACTTGCACATACCTGAAGAGCTATCATAGCTTTGTAAATATCTGCCCAAATGGGAGAGATCCCTCTCCCTCATGTGTAGAGTTTTTATAACCCACCCAACCCCCTTTGAATGGCCTTTCTATCCCAATGGAGGGGTAGCTTGCACATCACTGGCAGAAAATAGTAGAACTGAAAGAACTACAGATGAAAGTGAAAACAGAAAGTGCCAAAGCAGAATTATAGCTGAATGTCAAAGAACAGAAAAGTAATGACTATAGGGTAATTACACAACTTTAAGGGTGATGATTAAGAAACTGAAATTGTTCAAGATAGTCTATTTCTTGGCTCCATCATCAGCCTAAAGGGAGATTGCATTCAAGAAATCAGAAAGACATTGAGACTGGGAAGGGCAGGCATGAAGGAGCTAGAAAGATCCTTAAGTGTAAGGGCGTGTCGCCAGTGGCAAAAATCAAGGTAGTTCATACTATAGTATTCCCCATTACTAAACTGAGGCTATTTTATTTATTTATTTATAAGTTCAATTTATACCCCACCCTCCTCGCTACACGAGCTCAGGGCGGCTTACAGGAGGCATAAGCCAATATAAAACATATTTAAAACCATTTAAAATCACTACAGCACAATAACATTATTATTAACAAAGTGCTCTAGATGTTCTAACATGATATTCCACAGGATGGCGTATTACAACTGCTCTATTACAACTGCACTACCCACTCAGCGTCATCTGTTCCGGAAAACGCTGATGTTCCTTCTTCCAGGGCCGGGTTATGATGGAACAGTAGTGATGGTAGTGGTGGTAGTGGCGGTTCCTACTCATACGCCTGGTGGAAGAGCTTCATCTTACAGGCCCTGCGGAACTGTGCAAGGTCCCGCAGGGCCCGAATCTCCTCTGGGAGCTCATTCCACCAGGTAGGAGCCACCACCGAGAAAGCCCTGGCCCTGGTAGCGGCCAGCCTGGCCTCTTTGGGACCTGGCATCACCAGGAGGTGTTGTGTCCCAGACCGTAGTGCTCACGGGGGAAAAAAAAGGAAAGGTGGTCCCTTGGGTAAGCTGGACCCCGACCATATAGGGCTTTAAAGGTAAGAACCAGCACTTTGAAGCAAATCCGGTATGCTATTGGCAGCCAGTGTAGCGCTTTCAGCACAGGCTGGATGTGGTCCCTACTAGGAAGACCCATCAACAGCCTGGCCGCAGCATTCTGCACCAGCTGCAGCTTCCGGATTTGTGACAAAGGCAGCCCCATGTAGAGAGCGTTGCAGTAGTCTAGCCTTGAGGTGACCGTCTCATGGATCACTGTGGCCAAGTCACTGCAGTCAAGGAAGGGAACCAACTGCCGCACCAGCCGGAGGTGGTAAAAAGCTGACTTGGCAGTGTCTGCCACCTGGGCCTCCATGGTTAACGAGGAGTCCAGGAGCACTCCCAAACTCCTAATCTCCGGTGCTGGCACCAAAGGCACCCCATCGAAGGCCGGGAGAGGGAGCCCCAACCCCGGACCACTGCGACTCAAGCCCAGGACCTCCGTCTTCGCCGGGTTTAACTTCAACCGGCTCAGTCGGAGCCAACCAGCCATGGCCTGCAACACCTGGTGCAGATCTTCAGAGACAGAGCTCGACCGGCCGCCCAACATCAGATAGAGCTGGGTGTCATCCGCATATTGATGACACCCAAGCCCATACCTCTGGGCAATCTAGGCAAAGGGGCACATGTAGATGTTAAACAATAATGGGGAAAGAACAGCCCCCTGGGGCACCCCACATTCAAGAGGGCGTCTCCGGGACTGCTGTTCCCCTATCACCACCATTTGTCCCTGACCACGGAGAAAAGAGGTAAGCCATTGAAGGGTGAGCCCCTGAATCCCCATGTCGGTGAGGCGGTTGGTCAGCAGCTGATAGTCAACCATATCCAACGCGGCTGACAGATCTAACAGCAACAGCGCCACCACACCACCTCGATCCAGATGCCGTCGGAGGTCATCAGTAAGAGTGACCAGTACAGTCTCTGTTCCATGCCCCGGGCGGAAGCCAGACTGGAAGGGATCTAGGATGGAAGCATCATCCAGAAAGCCCTGCAGCTGTATCGCCACCGCCCTCTCAATAAGTTTGCCCAAATAGGGCAAATTGGACACCGGCCGATAATTGGCCAATTCAGCCGGGTCCAAAGCAGGTTTTTTCAGGAGAGGGTAGACCATCGCTTCCTTAAGTGCCTTCGGGAACTGTCCCTCTGAGAGGGACGTGTTGATAATTTCCCTAAGCACACCTCGCAACCCCTCGCAACCCGCTTTAATGAGCCACGAGGGGAATGGATCAAGGTTGCATGTGGTTGGGCGCACAGCTGCCAGCAGTCTGTCAACTTCCTCCAGGCTGAGCAGGTCAAAGCGCTCTAAACCCAGTACCGAAGACGTGCAAGGGGCCTCGAGTTCACTCACTGTCTCAACTGTGGCGGGGAGGTCATGGCGGAGCGCCAAGAC
>NW_015159816.1:84906-102122 GCF_001447785.1 Gekko japonicus
CAGAGCTGTCAACGACCGAATTGTTCTAAATAATTGGGCTGGGCGTGAGCTCACAGACGCAATCCTGGTCGCATAGAAGCCTCTCTTTGCAGCCTTGACTGCCACCTCATAAGATCTCATAAGCATCCTATAGGATGCTCTTGACGACTCATCACAAGTGCGGCACCACCGTCTCTCTAACCATCTCAGTTCCCGCTTCAGCAGCCGTAGCTCCTGGGAATACCAGGGCACCAACCTAGAGCGGGTGTGGAGAGGGTGCCTGGGAGCGATCTCATCAATGACTGCAGAAAGTCGGTCATGCCAGTCCTCCACAAGCTCATCTAACGAGCCGCCAGGGGGCCTCGGATCCCATAGGGCCATCTGAAGCCGAATTGGATCCATTTGGCTCCTTGGGCGAGCCAAAATCTGCTCGCCGTCTAAACGGGGTCAGGGTGGCACATTCAGACGGGCCTTCAGTGCATAGTGGTCTGACCATGGTACCGCTTCCGCAGTAATCCGGTCCACCGTCAACCCTGCCGCAAAGATCAGATCGAGCGTGTGACCGGCCCGATGCGTGGGAGCCGATACGAACTGAGAGAGTCCCAGTGCCGCCATGGACGCCATGGCTATCATACTTTGGTCATATTATGAGAAGACAAGGCTCACTGGAAAAGATAGTAATGCTAGGAAAAGTTGAAGGTAGCAGGAAAAGAGGAAGACGCAACAAGAGATGGATTGACTCAATCAAGGAAGCCTGACAGTGCTCAGTTTGCAAGACCTGAGAAAGGCTGAACGATAGGATGTTTTGGAGGTCATTAATTCATAGGGTCACCATAAGTAAGAAGTGATTTGATAGCACCACACACACACACACACATCCCAGCATTATGGTTCTAGGTATGACTTACTAGCAAGGGGACAAGGTAGTAAGCCACTGGAATAACTAAGAGCTTGCAGGCTCTGTGCACAGAGTCTGATGGCTCCTTTTTCCAGCCCCCTTCCCTTCTGCCAGCTATCATTCTGTAGCAGGGCTCCTGTCTATGCATAGATAGCATACACAATAACTGAAATGCTGGGATGTACTCTTGGGTGGAGGGTGTTCTGCACTTCCCACTCCTCATTTGTAAATGGAAAATACAGGGGTTTGTTGTTGTTTTAAAAAAGAGGTGCCGGAACTCTCAGGAGGGAAATGAAGTTTTCAATCTGTATACTGAAAACTCATGAACTTTTAAACATCTTAAAAATAATTTTGTCAAAGAGGATTCGGAACTCTGTTCCAGTGCATTCCCCCAGAAAAAAAGCCCCGGAAACATATGATTTAACAGAATAGCATGTAAGGATGCAAGGAAATAAGGGTGAGAAAAGGAAATAAGAAAGAGAAGAAAGAAATAAAGAAAGAAGGTAAGGCAGGAAACACTGAGATATTAATCCCAAACCCTAATTCTTTGGAATTTCAGCAATATAGGGATAAGGGTATGTAATCTGGTTCATAGTTGTAATTATGTACTCACTTATAGATCAATACATTCTTTGTTTGAAATTTTCAGCAAATGACTGATGACTCGGTCCTATAGATTTTCTGGGAGTGCGAAATCAAGTGATATGAACACAGAAATACATGCAGGCTAAATTTCCACATGCCCAGTCTAAATCAAAGCCAAATTGAATGAGTGTCTCTTTTATATTGCCCATGATTCTGCATCAAAACACCACTATTTAATGATGGAAGATATTTCACTGCACTGATAATTTCCTGATGGATTTGTATTTGGTATTCATTTGAGTTTTATCCCCCCCCCCCATCTCATATTTCCCCCTCTGTGTAGTCTGGTGTTATTTTTATTTTAAGAATAGCTCTGTTGAGATGGTAATGATCTCCTTTAGTTGCTACTTAAATGTTCCCCCTATTCTTGTTTTAAACTTTATTTTAACAAAGACAGTTGTTGTGAAAAATAACATTTTATGAGTAATCACATGAAATAGTCTCTGAACACCCTGCTGCTGTGATTTAATTTCTTATAATTTGGAATATTCCCAAATGGTAAGGTAAAGGTAAAGGTTCCCTTGCTCGAAAGCCAGTCGAATCCGACTCTAGGGTTGCGGTGCTCATCTCCGTTACAAAGCCGAAGAGCCAGCGCTGTCCGAAGACGTTTCCGTGGTCATGTGGCCGGCATGACTAAACACCAAGGCGCACGGAACGCTGTTACCTTCCCACCGAAGTGGTCCCTATTTATCTACTTGCAATTTCTTGCTTTCGAACTGCTAGGTTGGCCATAAATAATCTTTATCAAAATTAACAGCAGCCAGTACAACAGGTCCATAAGGCTAAAACCTTCTACATTCTGCCTTGTTGCCATTTCCTTTTCTCCTCAGCCAATTTTGAAACTGTGTCCAAAATTTGCTGAATTATTGATGCAACATCCTTTATACACGTCATTTGATGATTTGCAATCTGCTTTTTAAAATGTAAACACACTGTCAAAGTTAACAACAATAATCATCTTCAAAACTGCAGTGTAGTTTTTTTAAAAAAATAATAATAAGACAAATTCATTTATCCCATCCAACACAATGATAAAGAAGTACAACATCAAATTCACAGCATTCTTAATGAGTAAATACTACAAGGAAAGGTTTTAACTTTTATGACAGGAACTATGTAGCATACTATTTTCTATACATTAGTTATTTCCTGTGTTTGGTACATTGATACAATAATCTATAATCCTTCCCCTCCCTTAACATGCCACCAAAAAAAGAGTATTTTTGGACTCATAATATTTCATATATATATCCATTTCCAATATTCCCAAATACCAGTATGGTATTCAGATTCGGGGGTTTCTTTGGGTTTCCAATTTTAATGATCCGTTATTCTCTGTGGGGAAATTTTCTGCATAGATGGAAGGGTACTTGTAAAGGTACAGGCACCCACATTGCAGCAGAACTTTAAATAACCACAAAATGTCAAGTAGATTGGACCAAGGAGTGCCCCCACCCATCCTCCATTATTTCCTATGGAGGGGGAAACTCCTACAAGCTGCTTCCAGGGCAAAAGCTGTGCTGGGAAGCAGCAAATCAAATGTGTGACTGCCTCCCAGGCCTAAGGAGAAGGATTGCCCATCTGCAGCAACAATGTCTACAATGAGGAAGCGGGCAGTACTTCCCCCCAACCAATCCTCGCCAAACTTGTAGGGTAAGTCAAGGGGCATCCCAGGGATATCTATGGCCTCTAGCTTGCGGGGGGGGGGGGGCATTTGACACACTCCTCCGGGAAACTCCTACAAGCTGCTTCCAGGGCAAAAGCTGTGCTGGGAAGCAGCAAATCAAATGTGTGACTGCCTCCCAGGCCTAAGGAGAAGGATTGCCCATCTGCAGCAACAATGTCTACAATGAGGAAGCGGGCAGTACTTCCCCCCAACCAATCCTCGCCAAACTTGTAGGGTAAGTCAAGGGGCATCCCAGGGATATCTATGGCCTCTAGCTTGCGGGGGGGGGGGGGCATTTGACCCACTCCTCCTTAACCTGCGGCTGTGATTTCCCCAGAGAGCACTTTCCTGGGGGCACTTGTTTGGAGGACTGTAACTCAGCCCCCCTAAATCCAATCCTCACAAAATTTGGAGGGCAGGTAGAGGAGGGTCAGCTGGAGGCTCACTGTGAGTGCGGCATCTCTAGCCATCAGGGGGGCTGTTCTACTGGATCATGAACCTCACAAAATTAACCAGTTTGGTAAATGGGAAGGTTTGTGAAGGTTTATGGTTCGTAGTTTGAGATCCCAAGAATCACGAACTGCGATGAACCTCAATTTTCCTGGTTCATACCCATCCCTAATCCCAGCAGAACCATAAGCCAATGTGTCAAGACAAACAAAACCAAAGTCAAACCAGAGAATCTCTGCAATGGAAACTCAAGGCGTGAGCACCTTTGCAAGCCCAACAGAACTAATTGCAATGTGCAGATGTCCAGCCAAACCCAATACCACTGTAGCAGTGCAAGGCCAATTGAAGTCATGTGAAACCAGAGAATCTCTGCAGTGGAAACTCAAGGTGTGAGGGCACTTTTGCAAGCCCAGCAGAGCTAATGACAATGTACAGATGCCCAGTAGAATGCAGGGTCAACTGTGGCAATGCAAGCACAACAGGGGTAATGTCAAACTGGAGAATCACAGCAGAAGAAATCCAAGCAAAGGAACTCAGCAAAGAGTGAAAAAAACCCTACTGACACTGACAAACAGACCTGAAACTGACAGATGCAGTTTGGACAGTCATATAAGCCCCCTGGGAGACACAGAAATAAAGAAAAAAGGTGGGAGAGAGGAAAATGCTGCCTACCAATCTTTATGGTTAACCCCAAATATTTATGGGATTTTTCAGTACCAATAAGTTGGTGTCCTGAAAAATTCACAAATGTATTTGGGTTGTTGAACACACACAAACACACACACAAAGAGAAAGAGATAGATTCTCACAAATGTATTTGGGTTGCTGAATACACACAAACACACAAACACACATGCACAGAGAGCGAGAGAGAGATGGGGTTTTTTAGTATATTTTTCGCTTGGTTTTATCTTAATTTACATTCCTAACCATGAGTTCTTAAATCAATGAATATATGAGCGATTCATTGCCACCCACATCCAATGTTGTGTTTTTAAGCAAAACTGAGAGCATCACTTTATTCATTCTCCTACATCATCTGCATCAATCTGTTGTGTCAAAAGAGGCTATTAATGTTCACTTCCTCTAGAGGTCTTCAACCTAAGAAAAAGTCATTGGCTGGATTTCTCTCAGCAAGAAAAGCAACCATCACCACTGTACCCATTCTAGGTATAGATGATGTGCCAATGACATTTATTTAAACTGTAAGACTAAGAAAACATTCTGCCCTTCCAATGAAAGGAAAATAAGGTGCTGGAAAATTTAGGTCAGAGCCTTGAAACTGAGGACTGTAGGATGTGGGTGGTACATAGATCTCCCCAAACTGAATCTCTGTTTCAAATTAGAGGAAGGATATATTCCCAACCCTTTTAGTTTCTTGTTAGACTTGTGTTTGTCATTCTGCTCTATAAACAGTGGCTGTGATGACTGGGATAATTTTACTGGATGTCTTACTGCCTCCCCAGTGCTCTGTTTTGTTATTATCTCTGAAAGCTGCAACTTTGTTTTTAAAGATCCCGCATCCCAACTGTCCTATTGGACTTTGGCTCATTAGACTCTAGGCCCTATCTTGGTAGGTATTTTTTTTAGGGGTGGGGGTATTTTCCCCACATGTTGACCACTATGCTCGTGGCATTTTTTTTTATTCTTAAGTGAGCCTCCAAGATTGTCATGATGTCAGAAAGAAACTGGTACATGTTGATGTTTATTGTAATTATTCTTGATATCTTCACATATTTGAATTTTGGATTGTGATTTCAAAGATTGTAAGCCATGTTGTGTCCTGTAATGAATTACAGAAGTGAAACATAAACATTTAACCAAACAGATAAGATGCCAGGGTATGTGTATCAAAAATTTTCCCATCTTTGCATGCTTCACTTTTTAAAAAAAAAAATACATAGTCTTTTCTGTGTGCTGTTTGAGCATCCCAGGAAAGCAGGCAAAGCTTACCTTTCCCTGTGTCTTCTCTGCAAGAGAGGAAGCCAGTTTCTCTACCTCCTCTGCTGCAGTTTGGTAGGAAAGAATAAGTAATACAACATCTGAAATTTTCATCCTAATTGACTAATGGGACGTTATATGCACCAACATGTTTTTCTGTTAGATCAAGATGGGTAGCCATGTTAGTCTGTCTATTGCAGAAGAAGAGTCCAGTAGCACCTTAAAAATTAACACAATTTGTGGCAGGGTATGAGCTTTTTGTGAGTCACTGCTTACTTCTTCAGATGTTTTCTGTTGACTACTAAAGAAAATGATTATTCATTTTATTACAATTAACTAATGACTGTTATTTTGATATTACAGAAAGTGGCTCAAGTATTTAAAATTATAAAAATAGACTTTGAATCTTTTTTTTTTTACATTCTTAGTAGGATTGAACTTATCTTACCACCTTGATATATTCAAATGGATCTTTGGCTGTGGATAAATCCTTTGAACAAAACTTTTTTTTTTTTTGCCAAACAGCTGTGAATTTGATGTTTTTCAATGCACTCATAACTGCAGGCAAATAATCAGTCTTGTTTCATTTCTTTTGCTGTCTGGATCCTTGTGGGCGACATTTGCATATTACAGTTTCACAATCAAGTAGGTCACAAAAATAAGGCAATTTGAATGTCAAAAGGAAAGTAACTAACTTTGTAGAAGCAAAGAATTCTGTAGACACAAATGGAGTTTTCCCGATTTACTGCCAGAAATGTATCATGAAGTCTTGGTTACTATATAGGGATGACTTTTCTCCTTATATAATTTGAATTTTGTAACAGTTTTTAGACACAAAGCAATTTTGCCAAATTTATTTCATCACTCTGGTGACTGAAATTGCTTGGACTTTCAGACTTTTCTCCTTATATAATTTGAATTTGGTAACAGTTTTTAGACACTTAAAGCAATTTTGCAAAATTTATTTCATGACTCTGGTGACTGAAATTGCTTGGACTTTCAGTCACCAGTAAGAAATAAATTAAAAATGTGGAGATTGTGTGTTAGTCTATTATAAAAAACAATGAAAAAGCAACAGTAAAAATATTAAAGAGCAATAGTAGTTTTTTATAAGGATGAACCAAAGTGAAAAAGCATTAACATTCCCAAGAGCTACCTGGTATTCTAATAGTGTTTGGAACACAGAGACCTAGGTCCATTATGCATGGTCAGCTTACACCACAGAATTTGAGCAGTCAAGCCTTTAAGCTTGACTTTGGATTTGTGTGCCCACCCTGTGCACCATTCTTTTTTCTCCAGCATATTTATCCTGTATTCTGGTGTATTTATTCTGCAGCTGCAACAAAAAATTGCAGTTTTTCTTAATTGGGGTGGGGACGTCACTTGTGGTGTGTGGGGTTGTCATCTAAAGGTGTCCCCCCCCAATTTAGACAATTGCCCAATTGCAGCTGCACAGTAAATGCTTTCCATTTAAATTCTCTTGGTTCAGTTCCTTAAATGAAAGGGAGCACAAAGGAACGCAGGCATAGTTTTAAAAATCCTGAAATTTAGCAAACAACTTTTTAAACTGACTAGAGCATCTGCAAAGCTCCCTTTTCTTATTGCCAAGCTCTAGTGGATTCTCTGTTGTGTTATCAGCCACTGTGAAAAATGGATGCCGGTCTTTCCCTTTCCCCTCCCCTTGGACTGAGTGTCCAAGATTGGGGCACCCGCCCAGAGCCTCTTTCTAGATCTCGTTCTATTTATTTCCACAACAGGCCTTTTTCCTAGTTAAAACATAAAACAAAAAGGCGCCATTTTTGCCCCGTGCCACCGCAGTTCACGGGTTTACGCTGGGATCACCTCTGGCATGAAGAACAGAAGATTATTCATGGCAGCCATGAATGGGATCAGCTGTTGCTTTCATCCAGGGGGATGGAGGTACCTTGCCTAACAACATCTAAGCACATCTAAGATCACCGTGAGTAATTGACCTGCAAAACCCTAGATCCCCTTTTTCTCATTACTTTGCTTTTTAATCTTTAAAGCACATTCAAGACAGAGTATGGGAGGATTCCCCCCCCCCGCTCTTGGACATAGTGGCTAGCAACAGATACAAAGGCATAAAACACTGCCAAACTGTTGAGGATTACTTTAAACCTTTCTTCCTGCTTGCACTGTTACTTATACTTCTAAATAAAAGGAATACAATTACCTGGCTCTAGAATCTTGCAAAGTACCCCATTTTTAAATTTTGCAATGCACTTCATTTTTGTTTGTTTCCTTTTTTTTTCATAGGTGGAGCCAGAAAACCAGCGATCTCTTCACATAAATGTTTAAACTAACCTCCTGGGGAATTACAATAGAGGGCATTTGCTTTAGATCTATTTTCTTTTATTTTTATTAAATTTAATCGGAAAGCTATAAGGCAGAACTTGTTCAGCTCTTTTTTCCTGTGTTTCTGTTCTTCCTTTTTTATTTTTTGAACTACCATAAAAGGAGAGGACAGAAGAGCTTGCCAAGAAACTGTACCCACAACAAAAGTGTTGTATTGTATTGCATTTTTGTGGTTTGGGTTTGGTAGCTCAGAGGTTTGCTTTGACTTAATTGGTAAAACTAAGAGAGATTAAGGCTGGTTTTCCATTGTGAAAAAGTTGCTTTGAATTTAATAAGTTGCATTTTGAATATAAGTTAAAAGAGAAACTGTACTGTTTAATTAATGAGGAGATCCTTGGGTCTGCCTGTATATAAATACAAATGGCAGATACAAACAGGCCTCCTAAAATACCTTCCAGCTCACCTGGTGTGCTTATATCAGTGGCATCTACTTTACCACAGGCCTCCATGAAAGATTTACAGTTAATGCTTCAGGATACCATGAAGACAACAATTGCAGAGGTAGAAGACCCAATCAAGACTGCAATGCAGGATATTTCACAGCAGCTTTCTAATAAGATGGAAGACCTGCAGAAATAATTTATACAAAGCAACCAGAAACTAACTGAATTGGATAAGACAACTTCCAAATTGGAAGAAAAGGCAGAGGTAACTGATATGAAATTACAGAAGATAGACTCAAAACAAATTGCAATGGAACAGGATCTTATGAAATTGGAATTAGACAGAGCATCCTTTAGATTAAGATTCCAGAACATCCCAGAAGATAAGGATGAAGAAACAAGGAATAACAGCTTCCAAATCTTATTGGAGTTTATGAAAACAGAAGAAACAGAGAAGGTCTTGGATGAGATTGACATTGCCTTTCGGATGAATTTGGCGTATGCCAGAAGAAATCAGCTTCCCAGAGAAATGCACGTGAGAGTTCACAAGAGAACTTTAAAAGATTAAATCCTTAAAGCATCAAATGAAACACCCTTATATCTCGACAATACAGAAATAAAGATTCTAAAAGAAATTCCTTGGAGAGTTAGAGAAAAAAGGAAAGAGTATCTGGATCTTACAACAATATTGAGAAGAAATGAGATTACATATAAATGGCTTTTACCTGAAGGCTTATTCTTTACCTACAAAGGGAAAAGATTTAGAATCAACTCAACATTCAAGGCAGAAAACTTTCTTAAGACACATGAAGCAGATCTTCAAATGGAAGAAGGGAACTCAGACATTACAGAAGAAGAAGAACCACAAGGTGCATCAGGAACAGCCTTAGCAGCTACAACTACAACTAAGATAAAACTACCTCAAAAAAGCCCCTAAGACCATGATGTCCCAGGTCTGTACAAGGAAACGACTGAGAGACAAGATACGGAACCACAGACTCAACTTAAAGATGGATAGAGAAAGATAAATATAATTTCAATAAATGTAAATGGATTAAATCTACCCCCCCCCAAAAAAAGATAGGTGTTTCAACAGTTGAAGAAAATCAATTTTGATATTATATGCCTTCGAGAAACCCACATTAAGCCTATGGATCAAAAATATTTACAACTTAAGAAATTTGGGAAAGCTTTCATTGCCTTAGATAAGGAAAAGAAGAAAAGAGGGGTGGTGACTTATGTAAAATATCGTTTATATCCATAAATGGTCCATGCCTCAGAAGACATGAGTGGTGCAAATACAAAGACAGTTTACAAAGACTCATATTGTCAACATTTATGCACCAAATCAACATCAGGAGAATTTTTTTAGCATATTAAAATAATTGATTTCAAAACATAACTATGATGAACTTTGTATCATTGGAGACTTCAATGCAGTTTTTGATAGATCCATAGACAGAAAATCTGCCTCTGGAAAACGGAAACAAGGAAATAAACTCCCCTCAACTTTTTTCAACTTGGTAGAAGAAAATAACTGTGTTGATGCCTGGAAAGTAAGAAATCCACAAAAACAAGTTTATACCTTCTACTCAACGAGACATAAGTTGTGGTCAAGAGTTGACATGTGTTGGATCTCTGCTACAATGACAAAAGATATCTCAGATGTGGAAAACTGACCAGCAACTTTTGCGGACCATAACCCGATCACTTTGGAATTACAAGATATCCCTAAAAGAAACATATGGACACTGAATGCTTCTATTCTAAAAAAATGATAAGTTTGTAAGTGAATCGAAAAAAGAATTTCAAATCTTTTTTTACAAGAATATTCAATCAGGAATTTCAACAAATACTGTATGGGACGCTTTCAAAGTCTATGGTAGAGGCTGGATGATTAGAGAATCAGCATGCCTCAAGAAACCAATTCAAGAACAGATTTAAAGACAAGAAGAAAAGCTGAAACAGAACCTTTCAAATGAACAAAGGAAATCTAATCTTAAACTTCTACAACACCAAATGAACTGTTTATTAACACAGGAAATTGCAAAGAAAATAACTTATGTGAAGCAGAACTTTTTTGAAAATGCTAATAAACCTTCCAGATGGTTGGCATATAAACTACGTAAAGAAAAGGGGAAAAAAAGATATATTAAAACACTTAAAAATAAGTTTAGAGAAGAAGAAAAACAAACTGGAAGACTTAAAAAATGTGGAGTCGTTTTATGAAAACCTATATAAGAAAAAGAAGCAACACAGGAACAAATAAAAAAATATTTGGAAATTCATAAACCAAAAATATTTACAGAAGAACAGAGGAAAATATTAAATGATCCCATATCTGCAGCGGAAATGACAGAAGCATTTGGAGGGGGGGCGGAAGGCAAAACAAAAAAAGGCAAAAATCTTGCGGAATTCTACCATCTTTTTGAAGACCAACTGATGGCACCATTAAAAGCTGTATTTCAAAACATAAAAATTGAAGAGGTTCCAGACACACGGAATGAAGCCTTAATAACACTTATATATAAGCAAAACACTGATAAAAAAGAAATTAAAAATTACAGACCAATCTCTTTGTGAAATGTGGACTATAAAATTTATGCCTCTATTTTAGCTGCAAGAATAAAAAGAACCCTTTTCCAAAAGGTTCACAAAGATCAAGCAGGTTTTCTACCTAGAAACAACATGAGAATGATTTTGAATGTACTTCTTATGAAGCTCATCCTGAAAAACAACTGGCCTTAATATTTCTAGACACAGAGAAAGCCTTTGATAATGTTATCTGGAATTTCATGCTATAACTACTTTTAATTTCTCAAGCTGGACTGGAATTTTATAATACGGTTAAAGCAATTTATACAAAACAAGAAGCCAAGATCTCTATTAACGGAGATTTAACATGAAAAAATGAGATACAAAAAGGGGCTAGACAAGGATGCCCCTGATCACCCTTATTGCTTATTTTTGCTCTTGAAGTTTTAAATGATGTGATCAGATCAACAAATCAGAGGACTCAAGCTAAGAGGGGAAGAATATAAACTGCTAGTTTTTGCAGATGATTTAGTATTTATCTTAAAAGAACCTTCAAACTCTGTAAAACAATTGATTGCTTCCCCACAGGAGTATGGAGAACTAGCAGGACTGAAAATTAATTGCAACCCCCCCCAAAAAAAATGCTTGTGAAAAATATGACCAAATTACAAGCATATCAGCTACAAGACCTAGCAGGCTTAGAAATCCAAAAGAAAACAAAATACCTGGGAATAAACTTAACAAATAGATGCAGCTCTCTGATTGAAGATAACTATATGGAACTGATGAAAGATATTAAGAGAGATCTGGAAAAATGGAACCAAATATATTTTATGGGAAGAATAGCTACTATCAAAATGAATATACCACCAAGATTGAATTTCTTATTCCAAACAATTCTGATATTTCAAAATCAAAGATATTTTAAAGAACTAGACAAAATTACCACTCAATTTATCTGGCAAGGTAAAAGACCAAGAATAAGACTTAAAGCACTACAAGATGCTAAAGAGAGAGCTGGTTTTGCCTTATCAGGATTGGCTGCTATTTTATAAAGCAGCAACTCTGATTTGGATTAAAGATTGAATTACCTTGGAGAATACAAGACTTTTGAAAATAGAAGGTCATGATTTACATCTAGGATGGCACACTTTTATATGGTACGGGAAAGCAGATGCTAATAAATATTTCAAACATTAGAGCTTCTCTACTGAAAATATGGGAACAAGAAAGAAAAAATATATACTAAAATCCCAAAATGGGTGGCCCCAGTAGAAGCATTTACAAGACCTAATTTCTACCAAGAAGAAACAACCCTAAGATATGATGATTTGCTGAATAGTAAAAATGAATTTAAACCAATAGGAAATTGAACTTGGTGGCAGAAAACCCAAATCGAATCTAGATATAGTAAAGACAAACTGATAGGTTTCTATGATAAAATTCAAGAAATAGATATTTTTACATATGGAAGAGAAACTCATTAAAAAAACTGTACGTGTTACTTTTAGAAAACAAGACACAAGATGAAATGGTTAAAAATGGTAAAAAAATTAGGACATAATATAGACCTAGATAAATGGTTACAAGTGTGTGGGGGAAAATACCTGGTCAAGATTCTACAATTGGTATGAAGACTATTATAAATAAACAATACAGAATTAGAACCTGTTGAGGGCATATAAAGTATTAATCTGATGAGGCTTGCAGAATTTTAATTACTATTTTAACAATATAAGGTGAATTATATAAATTATAACAAATAGGCAGGTGATTATGTAACAGATGTAATTTACACACTGAATGAATACCCCAATTCATGTTTGTATGTTTGTTTGTGTGTTAAGAAAAAAAACAAGACGCCATTTTAATGTTAGGCTTCCCAAAACTGCAAACCCCCCCCCCAAAAAAAACCCTTTATTCACTAAAACATGAAAGGGGGGAAATGTCCTCAAAGCTTTAGGCTTCACATCCCAGTGCCTCTCTTTTTTTTACATCTAATGTCAATTCCATTCCACACTGATGATTCCCCCCTTTTATTGGCATTCAGTACTGGAATCCTTCTCTTATTTTTGCACTGGGACACTGCTGTTTGCCTCCTCTCCCATTCCCCTTTCAAGTCAATACCAGCAGGGAACTAAACATTCACAGCTCCTTTTAAACTTTCCCCCATCCTTTTAATTATTTTTAATTCAGCAATCCAAGACTAGCGAAAGTCTCGTTTTGCTAGATTCATTCTGCTTGTCAAAAAATAAAAAAATAAAACTTAAACTATGGAAAAAGTAAGCAATAGTGGAACTTGTACACTGAAGAGGGGGGGTGATGGTGGAAGATGCAGAGTGGGAGAAACAAATTAGAAGTAGGCAGTGGAATGGCCTCCAAGGGGGGGGGGGGTAAATCCAAGGGAATCTGTATGCTTTTGAATTTCCTCCAGCTTTGGAAGTGAAGCAAGGGGGAAACTGTCACAAAACCACTCAGAAAATCTGGGGATACAGTGACGAGATAGTGAACTAAGGTCCCGTTCACACTCACCGATTTGGTCCCGGGACGAACCACCGCAAAATGAACCACCTACCTTGGGTGGTTCAAATGGACGCGGCGTGGCAAGCAGGCGTTTGATCGCGCCGCGTCCTTTGCGCCGGCACAACCCCGGGCCGGAGCCGAACTGCGCATGCTCGGACATGCGCATTTCGGCCGGCCCCCGGTTAGGGCGTGTTTTCTCCCCGGCGTTTGATCGCACCGGGGAGAAAAGGCGGCGCGGCCGGGGGATCCGTGGGATCCCGCCGCACCGTGTCAACATTGGCGCGGCTTTTAAAAGCCGCGCCTTCAAGCGCCTTTTCCCCTGCGTGTGGCAGGGGCCTAAGTGCTGAAGGGACAAAAATCAAAGCAGAACAGGGGGAAAAAACCCTTACAGACATGCATGATAAAGGGAGGAGGAATGCAGAATGACAAAGAAAACCTGACAGACATGCATGGTCAAAGTGAGGGAAAACACCCACGCATAAAAGACCCTAGTCCTAATGACTCACTTTATTGATAAAACTATGTAAACCTGGGCTGGTGTTTTGACTGTTCTCTTGGTTCTCTCACTTATGATCTGGAGCTACACTTCTAGTTTTCTATGCATGTCAGATAACATCTTTATTGCAGTTCCCTGGCCTGTTGGACAGGAGGGCAGTCATAACATTCAGTTCATGAACATCCAGATTGTTGAAAAGTTCTGGGGAACTCAAAAGCTTGTTTGCTGCTTTATAAAAATGTACTTGCACCAGAATGGCATGGCTCAGTAATGGAGAAAAATAGGGAGGTATTTTATTTGCTTGTGGAGCTTCTGAAACATGTGGTTAGCCATCAAACCAGTGCCAGACTTGTTGGACTACTGATCTTACATTCTTAATAGCTACCATCTTTAATTTTTTTAAATGGCATATTAATGTTTATGTGCTTATCTTGTTGTATTAATGTTTATGTGGCTCTCTATTTTATTTAAAGTGTTGCAAACTGTCCTTGTTGACTTTCTGACTTAATTGACAACATGGTTTTGTTGAAATGTCTGGTAGCTGAGACTGGAATTAGAGGATGGTCCAACTCATTTCTTAACCATGTTTAGAGGGTCGTTGTTGGAAATAAAGAATCCTGTGGAGACTGAGCCCTACGAGGAAAGGCTAATGGCCTTGGGAATGTTTAGTCTGGAGAAGAGGAGATTGAGGGGGGACATGATTGCTCTCTTTAAATATTTGAAATACTGTCATTTAGAGGAGGGCAAGGAGCTGTTCCAGTTGGCAGCAGAGGATAGGACTCGAAGCAATGGGTTTAAATTACATGCAGAAAGGTATCGGCTGGATATT
This sequence comes from Gekko japonicus, assembly GCF_001447785.1. Taxonomy (NCBI): domain Eukaryota; kingdom Metazoa; phylum Chordata; class Lepidosauria; order Squamata; family Gekkonidae; genus Gekko; species Gekko japonicus. The sequence goes on from NW_015159816.1 coordinate 99,628, forward strand.
AGGAAAAACCTTTTCATGGTCAGAGTGGTTCAAAGGTGGAATCAGCTGCCTAGGGAGGTGGTAAACTCCCCTTTACTAGCAGCTTTCAAGAAGAGGCTGGATGAACATTTGTCAGAGATGCTTTAGGCTGGCCCTGCATTGGGCAGGGGGTTGGACTAGATGGTCTGTATGGCCCCTTTCAACTCTGTGATTCTATGATTATATTTGTCTTGTCAAGTTCCACAAGCCTCTGTGTTTATCTCCTAAACTATTTAATCTGTCAGTGAAGACCTTAGGGGAAATCATCTGTTATTTGGGGATCAGGCATCATGCACATACTGATAATACTCAGCTCTGTTGTTCTTTGTTTAAACCACTGGAGGCAGCTGTGGCCATACTGGCCAGTGCCAATCAGCCTTGGTGAAGTGGTTGCTGCTGAACAAGTTGAAACTGAATCCTGACAAAATAGAGGTGATGCTGGGCTGCATCCACACATTGCTGGCTATTGACCTTTTGTAGCACTATAGCAATTATTTGCAATTGGGCTGACTTATCCAGTAATAAATGTGCAATGTTTGTGCAATATCCAAGGCTGAGGACTAGAAGGGTACTTTACTCTGTATTTTAGATGGGGTCTGAAAAGTACGCAGATAGGTGAGTGATTTCAGCTAACATACTTTTATTAGTGAGGAACAAGACAACTGTAGCCGGCTCGCAGGCTGGCTTATATTCCCCGTGAAACCACCACCCAGAACACACCCCCACATCACAATAGGTCATTTACAGTGGCCGAGAGTTCCATAGGCTCTCAGATGGGAACCTAGCCCTCTGATAGGTGCGGTCTAGGATCCGCTTAAATTGTTTCCTTGAGCCAAGCTCGACGTTTGCGCTTGACCGCGTGGAGCCCAAGCCGGCCATGCAGTCTGAACTGGATACATTACAGGGTCCAATGAATTCTGTCTGATTTAGTGATGAATTCAGGAATTTTGTTAGATCCAAGACACTTCAGAAACTTCTAGTGGTGCAGAACGAGGTAGCTCTCCTATGATCTGAGCACCCAGGCTTTGTAAGGCCTGCTGCGCTATCCCAGGGGCTTTCACATTTCTTAAAGTGTAATCCCTAGAGAAATGGGTCACATAATCCAATCCCCAATGTTGTTTAACATCTACATGTGCCCCCTTGCCCAGAGTTTATGTCTAGGGTATCACCAATATGCTGATGACACCCAACTATATCTGTTAATGGGTGGCCACCCAGACAGTGCCCCACAAAATCTGGCTGATGGTCTAGAGGCTGTGTTAGGATGGTTGAAGAAGAGTTGGCTGAGACTAAATCCAGCTAAGATTCTGTGGCCTGGGGAGGGGAGTCAGGGCTGGGGTGCCAACTGCCCACCCTCGACGGCATGCTGCTGCTACCGGCACAGACTGTCAGGTGTTTGGGTGTTGTCCTGGATACCTCCTTATCTATGGAGGCCCAAGTCACAAACATTGCCAAGCTGGCGTTTTTCCATCTGCATCAAGCTGGCCCCTTTCCTGCCTTGCCCCAACCTAACCACAGTAGTCCACACAACAGTCACCTCCAGACTGGACTACTGTAACTTGCTTTACACTGGCCTGCTCTTGAGAGTGATCCAAAAGTTCCTGCTGGTCCAGAACACAGCAGTATGAGTCCTGACGAGAAAGCCAGAGACAGTACATATTCAACCTGTGCTGCATCAGCTGCACTGGCTTCCAGTGGAATACTGGGTCAGGTTCAAGGTCTTGGTACTGACCTTTAAGGCCTTAAGCAGTCTGGGACAAGCCTACCTGGGGGGCCGCCTCCTCTGGTATTTCCCCCGAAAAGCATTACGCTCTGCCGAGAACAACACACTGGTGATCCCCAGCCCAAAAGACATGTGGCTGTCATCAGTCAGGGCCAGGACTTTTTCTGCACTGGCCCCAGCCTGGTGGAACTCTCTGCCAAATGGCATCCATGCCCTGCTAAAGGACTTACGCAGTTCCACCAGGCCTTTGGTTGAGGACAGCGATGGTTACCATCTTGGCTGGCACTCCCCCTCCCCCCGCTCCCACTCATCCCCTCATGAGACAGGGACACAATTGTAATTGGAGGTACTAATACCTTCTGAATACTGTGAACCATGAATTGTTTTAATCAGCGTTTACATTGTTGGTATTGTTTGGTTATATGTTTTTATTATATGTTTTTATTATTGTTGTTCATTGCTCAGAGCCCTGAGTTCTCAGGGATTGAGCAATTTATAAATCCAAATTCTAAATAAATACGGAGCGGTGGCACAGGTGATTAACACCTGCAAAGTGTAACTATCTCGAACTGCTGTCTGGCTGTTCAAATCCCACCGCGGTCGGAGTGAGCTCCCGACCTTAGTCCCAGCTTCAGCCAACCCAGCTTCAGTTTAACATCTACATGTGCCCCCTTGCTCAGCTTCAATTCGAAAGCCCTATATGGCAAGTAGATAAATGGGTACCTGGCCTTAGTCGGTCAGGGGGGTACCCTCC
>NW_015159816.1:102567-108297 GCF_001447785.1 Gekko japonicus
TGATGATGATGATGATGATGATGATGATGATGATGATGATGATGATGATGATGATGATGATGATACTTGTTTCCCCAGCATGTTCTCTCCAAAGTGCTGACCAGGACCATTGGTATCTTTTGAAATGTAAAGGGTTGTAGTAGTGCTTGCAGTGGGGTTCTTTGACATCATACAACATATACAATATTCCCTTACATCCTCAGCCTGAAGACCAAAAGGCATGTGACAGTACCCTTATTTGGATCTTTGTTTGCCCAAGATGACCCCCACACACACAAATCTCCATCCTGCACTGACCTAGGAACACCAGTTGAGACTTTTGTGACAATTTCTCCACAGTAGCCATTGTTGCTGTTCAAACTGGCACGACCATAGATCCTACCAACTGCATTTTATTTGTTCCTTGCACCTTTCCAGTGCCTCCTGGCGCTGGATGAAACATCCAACCCTGAGTTTGCTGTTCCCAGAACAGGAGATCAGTTGTTCATTGTAACATAACAGATGCATTGGCATGGCAAAACCAATGAGCAAACAACACTCTATAGAACATTTCTGATGCACCAGTTCCACTTTGAAGATAACAGAAGGTAATTCAAATTCCAGAATCTAGGAGAAATTAGTTGTAAATGTGTGTTTCAGATAATACAAAGCAATGCAGAAGAGGTAATGTGTATAATTCATTTGTATTGTTTATTTATCACATTTGTAGGTCACCTTTCTTTTGCCATGGAACTTAAGACACAGACTTATCAAGAGGACTTGCATCCAAGAACTGACTAGACCCACACTTCTGCAAGGTTAGTATACAGTACTCTGGAACCACATCCACCTGTCCTTTTATTTTAGGTAAGCTGGCAGAGAAGAATCTCCCCAGTGGACTGTGTCCTTAATTCTTAATGTACTGACTATGAGACTATAATGTTTTGCATCTTTTAAATAGTAAAGCCTTGCATTTTAAGAGCTTTGACTTCACTTGACAAAACTGATGCTCTGTTTGTTTTCAAGTATGACATCTCTGTACTTAATTTAAAAAAAACTGTTGATTTCTCCTCATGTTTTAATCCCTACATAGCTATTCTGTTCTTTGAAATGACCGGGCACAGATAGAAATGGGTGGACCAAAATAAAATGTTAGATGTTTGCTCTGCTTAAAGCTTGGTTTGGAAACAGTTCTTGTTTTGTCCTCCTGCTTGTTCCAAGGACACTGACAGTTGCTTTCAGCCAATTCAACATTTGCTTAGCATTTTAACCTTCACTTTGATATGTCTGCACCCAATGGGCCAATATCATCCAACCTGGATCCAAATTGATGCACAAAGCAGGTGCAAGAGTTGTATGAATTCTAAGCAGATACAATAGCAAAATATACTGGCAGGGAATAACCAAAACAAATTGCTTCTCACTTCTTCCCTCCCAACACACACACGCACACACCTTTCACTCTGCTCTCTTTTTGAAATGTTTTCTGTGTAACTTTGAAGTAGCTGGAGTTTTGGCAGCTGTGTACCATTTCAGTAGCTGATGAGACTGATACTTTCTAATTTTCTGGGGCGACCGAATGATAGACTGTCTTTGTAAATGAAGTCCCATGCTGCTACTGTCTACAGTTCAGCATTGTCATGTTAGATTAAACAGCAATGTGTTTGTTGCCCCTTATTAATTATGATGCCTCCCACTGCGTCTCTGATTGTTTTGTTCCAAGGGTACTGTTATGCAGAAGCGCAGCTTCTCTTAGAGAAGCCCATCATGCTGAAAGCAGCTCATTAACTTCAGACTCCCACTCAGTTTGCCATGACAGACTTCCCTAACTAACTTTAGATGTGTGGTAATAAAGTTTTATCTCTTTGCACAGCATCTCAAGACAGTTCATCATGCACTCTTCTCACCGACAGAATTCTAAGCACAAATGCCTCGTGTCAGGAGCCATTCGGGTACTAGATGCTTGCAAAATTCAAGCAAATAATGAGAAACCATCCTTCCATAAAGACTCGCAGTGTTTGATACACAGAAAATGAGGCTGCATGATACTAACCAAGGATTTGTTGTTGCAACACAAAATTTCTCCTGCTTCACCCCTCTCTATCTCCTCATCCACTTTTTCTCCTTACAGCATCTTTTGGTCATTTTGTGCTCGAGTCAGAGTTAGGGGGACAAAGAAGATACCCACAGCAGCTAGAAGTCCATAACAGGATTTGCTTCCATTTTCTTTTCCTCACTGCATTGCATGCTACCCTCACATTTTTTAGGAGCTTCTCCCTAAAGCAAAAAAAGCAGTTCCTGTTATAACATAGGTATTTCACATCCAGTGTGAATGAGGTTATATTAAATTGTACCTTTTCACTCAAGGGATCGCACCTGGTACATTTCAAAGGGATGAGAGAAAGGGTCCTTGTGATGGGACAACCCTCTGGCCCTTCCAAGAGCACTCTGAGACTGGAGAGCAGGGGCATATGGAGACCCTCCAGATGAAAGGAAAGGCTCAAGGAAAGAAAATGGGGGGCCCATAGCAAGTATTTAGCAATGCACTGGGCATCTGGTGCAGGAGTGACTAGCCTGGGGAGTACCCCCAGGGATAATAAAACTATAGAGTTGGAAGGGGCCAAAGAGGCCATCTAGTTCAACCTCCTACTCAATGCAGGATCAACCTAAAGCGTTCCTGGAAAGTGTTTGTCCAGCCACTGCTTGAAGACTGCCAGTGAGGGGGAGTTCACCATCTCCCTAGGCAGCCGATTCCACTGCTGAACTACTCTTCCTGTAATTTTTTTCCTGATATACAGCCAGCATCTTTCTACCTATAATTTAAAACCATTTTTGCAAGTCCTATCCTCTGCTGTCAACAGGAACAGCTTCCTTCCCTCCTGTCAAACTCTGCTTAGTTTGCCATAGTTACAGAGGGAATTTCCTGAGGGGGGGGTGAATGGCTGTGTGTGTGTGAACCACTCTATCATAGGCATTGTAACTCTTCCCTAAGATAGCTTCCTCTTAGAGGAATCACTTCGAGACCGAAGCTGTGCCAGCTTGCTATTGTAGATAATGGGATAATATAGTCCCAGGTGTGTGGGGGGGTAGTGAACACAAGAGCTAGGTGGGAGGCCTGCCCAGCTTGCTGCACCCTGCTATGCTTGCTATCCCAATGCCAGTGGCAGACTTAGTTGTAGTTTCAGGGGCAGGGGGGAGAGCAAAGATGAAGGGGACCACAGACCAACCAAAGCAAACAGGTCAAAGATTTATTGAGTACAGCCATAGGAGTACTGGCATAGCATGGGCCATGGATCCAGCACTGAGAAACTTACCTGTCAACTGATGGCACCCATCTTCCCACAGCCCACCTGTTGGGAAGCAATGTAGAATGGAAGGTCACAGGATCCCACATGGGCAAAGCCTGTACATGGTTTCCCTGCCACATGGGAGTGAGAGCCAGTTGGGCACACAAATGATTGACACTGTGGGGTCCCCAGAATGGAGGAGGTCCCACAAATGGATCCAGCACAAATTAATTTGGCTCAATACCCAAACTGCTCACAATAAAACAGTGCCAGAAAATGCAAGCTGGAGGAGCGGGCCCAGGTAGCACTTACTGTAATTGGACAGGGGTGGACCAGAGTGAACACTATGCCTTCCATGGCCTTCTGGAGGCTCTGCTCTCCCTATATAGTATTTATTTATGAGTGATGTCTATGAGTCATCGCTGATGTAATTGTCCACTTAAATGACTGTCTTCAAAGTGGAGCAGTTACTCAGTGAGGCTGAGGGGGTAGTAGAATTCAATCAGGCTGTGTGAGCATTCACTTGCATGAAAAGCCAGTTGCATTATATTGATGGTTAAGAAGAATACAGTAAAGCAGCATGTTGAACAGCTATGTACAGGTTGACAAACAGTTGCCCTGATCATTGACAAATCACCTCCAAGCTTGCTACTGAACAGGATGTGAGCAGAACTAGCCTCCCTACTCTGAACTCTCCTTAACCTCTTTAAACCAGAGGGCTGGACAGCAGCAAAAGGGATGAAAGGAACAGAACAAATTGTAATTTTTATTAGTCATTATTTCCATTGATTTAGTTGTTTAATAATGGGCTAAATGAATATGGCATTTTTGGTCACTTTTTCATTGGTTTGGTTCAGTGTTTTATTGGTTATAGCTACTTAGAAGATATGCCTGTCTTCACCCAATGAAACTTTTGTGGACAGGTATTTTCTTTGCTTCCTTGGGACTGGTCTTTTCTTTTCTTTTTGTCTGCAGAGCTACATGTATCACAGAGCAGTCTCAACAGCCTCATTTTGGTCTACCCAGTCTTCATCTCAGACTGAAAGTCAAAGAACTAAGGAATTGTATGGTGATTTGAACTCTCTAATCTGTTTTAGCATTGCAAGCATTGAGTTTCACTGTTTGTTATTTTCTAAGTTCCCTGTATGCTTACACATTGATTTTCCTTTAAGCAGGGTAGGAAGGCAGAGAAGAATTGTGATTAAATTATCAAATGCTTCCCTTCTCTGAAAGGTTTCCTTAATTTTTATTCCTTAAAGCATTAGTACAGAGAATACAGAGAAGAAAAACATATTTTAATAATAATGTAGTAAATAGCAATAATAATAGCAATAATAATAATAATAATAATAATAATAATAATAATAATAATAATAATAATATAGTAAAACAACACAAAGCAGCCTTTTCTTCCAGTCCCAATCTTTCTCTCTTCCATTCGATTATGAAAATAACATTTATATTCCTAGGTTTACTTTCTAGTGCTTGAAAATAGAGATCTCCTTCTAGATAAAGAATATAGGTAAAAGAAGGAAAACAAAAAGCTTTGGGGGTATTTTTATGTTTTTCATATGTGCATGTGTGTGTGTGCACATGTGAGTACCTTGAAGTCATGTTGACCTCTGGTGACTGACTCCTACTGGGGGCCTGGAGGATATTCAGAGAGGTGGCTGAATAAAGCCTGCCCCTGCCTCCTGACTGCTGGTATTCCAAGGAGGTCTCCCATCCAAGTACTTGACAGAGTTGACCCTGCTTACCTTCCAAGATCTGACGAGATCAGGCTTGGCTGGGCTCTCCAGGTCAGGGTGAAAACAAAAAGCCTTGAGTCAACTGGGGACTCATGTACAGATGGTAGCATATATAGCAGGCCAACAAACATATGATATATTTATTTTTCATATCAGCCTTTATGATCTCCCCCCCCAAAAAAAAACAGGCTTCCATGCCATGTGTGAAATGTTTTTGTGATGGACTGCACTTTTTAAAAGCTTACAAGTACTCTACAAATAGCTAAACGACTGAGAAGGGTTCTTCACAGAAACAGAGAGTCTTGAGTGACAGGCTGCTCTAAGCAATTTAATCGGATAGCATCAGCTCAGCAGAGAAAGACTTGAGAGCTGCATGCTGAGGACAGAGTCAGTCAGATTTCTGCCTTGATTCAGCTGAATCTGATTTCAGCCTTAGCTGAGAGCAGTTTAACACAGATGGAGTACTGGGGGAAAGTTAGCAAGAAAGTTTGGGAAGTTAGGCAAAGACTCCCATTCAGGTAAAAGAAAGGGTATAGATCTTCTAGTGAGATGAGAATTTCCCTACCCAGTCAAACAGGGAGTTTGCTCTGAAGGGTGGAGAGATCCCTGGTCTGGTGTGGTTAGAAACTGCCTGTAGAAACCTTAAGAGTCAGTTAAAAACTCAGGATGAGTACTGGTGTTTCAAGAGAAGGTGTTTGAGTACTAGAAAAAGTGTA
>NW_015159816.1:108316-118811 GCF_001447785.1 Gekko japonicus
AAAGAGTGTACCAGCCTTCTGGAAACTAAAAGAGTCATTACTCAAAGAAAGTGTACTAGAGTGTTTCAAAAACACTGAAACAAAAGCCTCTCAACATAAAGATTTAAGTAACTGTGAATAGCTGAAGAAACTCTCATTGGCCTAATGTCTGTGCATGTACTGGTTTTACCTTAGAGTTATCTATACTGAGTTACCTCAGAACTTTCAATCCCTGATTTCACCTGATCTTTCCCATCTATGTTGAATAAAATATGTTGTTAATTTTTGAATTTTAAAATGTCTCAAGTGCCATTTTCAGTGGTTTAAGCTAAAGGGTGATCCCAACCCTTCCCTCAGGTTCCTGGGCTGAGCCAGCACTAAAATACCATACTGAGACAGGGTGGGAGAACCAAAGTTCTTCAGGAAAGAAGAAAACAGACCACTAGGGCTGCTCAGTCAGAAAGGGAAAGAAAAATGGATCTTTTGTAGTGATTTTGAAGGTAGTTGCATTTTCCTTCTCATTAATTATTAGGACGCTATCAAAAACTCCAATCTTGTGCCACATGCTCTCTGTTTCTTTCATTCTCTCTTCTTGCTATGAATTAACAAGCCACAAATAAAAATGCTTTTGCAGAAAAATATTTTGTTGGGCAAGTGTACACAGCCATTTCTTAATAATTCTAGAGTAGGCTCTATATGACAGAAATGGTTATGATAGACCATGATATCAGTTTTCAAAATCATGAAAAAGAGGAACAGTTACTTATTAGGGCAACTCAGGGAATGGTCTCAGTAGAGCTAATTTTGGTTGACCGTATTAGCCAGCATGTATGGTTGAATAAGGGCAAGCTTTGCGGCATCAAGAAGATATTCTGAGAATCAAAGAACCATGCAATGAATCATGATGAAACCCCCACAATTAGGTTATGTGCCATTAAAGAACTTTTCAGAATTCCTCCTGACCCTATAATGAGCCAAAGCCTATCCTCCTATAAAGTTCAAGACTAGCTAATAAGGGGCTCATCATCACCATTTTTTGCGACCACAGGTCCAGTCATCCTTTGTCAATTAGCTCACCAACAGAAAAAATATCAATAAAACTGTTGTTCCACCTCACATTTCCCCAAACATAATTTTTTCATGGGAATGAATTCATACATTCAGTGAATAGTCATGAGTGCTGAGTATTCAGTTCCTGTATGTTTGCTGGTACTTAATTTCTAACTGCCTCTCCTTCTAGTCCTATCCCTCTCATTGTGCTTTCAAAGTGGACCTTTGAGCAATACTACCCAGAAGTATATGAATAATAAAACTATGGAAATGAAAATACAGGTTAGTTGTATATTTTGTTCTAGATATGTCAGTTAGGCACTATCCTTGTAAGGTGAGAAGCAAATTAATGGGGAAGGGATCTTAAAAGGTGAGTAATTAATCCCATAGAGATTAGGCAGTACTGATACAACAAATACAGGGGTGTGTGGGGGACTCAAAACAGTGCTGAGAATGAGATCAGGGAGCTCAGATTTTCAGCTATACTTCAAATGGGAGTGGCTGGCATAGAAAGGTTTTTCGAAAGGTGTCTTTAAGCAGAGAGCTGCAAGAATCTTGTGAGTACAGTTCTGGCACCCAGCAGGTTCTTAAAGACTTCCTTATTGTATAGGCAAGTATAGAGTTCAATGCTTACAGAATCACCTACTGTAATATAACAATGCTTATGATGTGAAGGACTCACACACAGTTTTCACAGTGCTTACGTTTTACCAGATGCTTGGTCAGAGCAGGGCCTTTATTGCTCAGAATTCACAGAAAGACTTTTGACCTTATCTGTGCTGAAGCACTTGTGTGGGATTCCAGAGAACAGTCTAGTAGTTCATGATTTGGCCACGAAACATGGGATAGACTCTTACAAGTGCAACAGTAGAAGTTTCCTAGGTAAAGACAGGTGTCCTTCTCTAGGATTCCCTGTAGCTTATTCCTGTTATAGGTTTTCATTCTCTATGAGCAGTATGCTGCAGATGGACATGACATTTTATGAATGATTTCCCCCTTACCACCCCTTCAATGACATTAGCGCCAATCCAGCTTTGATAGCTAGATAGCCAAAAAGAAAGAGAATCTGAGGTTTGGTTTAGGAAAAATGTTCCTTAATGACTTTAAGAGAAAAAAAAAGATTTGGTATAGTGTGGAGTCAGGGGAATGTACTTTGCTCAAAGTAAAACAGTTTTAAAACAACACAAAAGTCACTGTTAAATGTCAGGGCTATGCTGAAGGGATGAGTGAATTGCCTTCCACTTTTTTTTTTTAAGTACTACATATAGATTCATCCTTCACATTTTTTTTTAAATCAAAAAGGTCAAGTACAGTTATATGGGACACTAGCTGATGGATTCTCACAGCAACCTACACCTAAAACCTCAGGCTTTGTCTTCCATATTAAAAACAGAACTTGCATCAAAACTATGGAGAACTGATTGAACAGAGCATGCAGAGGGACACAGGTATGTCCCATTTGTTTGTTTGTTTGCTAACATTATTTATTTCAATTATACCACATTTTTCTCTCCAAAAGAGACCTGAAGTGGCTTACAATGATGTCCCCTTCTCCATTTTATCAGCACGGCTCTGTGAGGTAGGTTAGGCTGAGAGTGTGTGACAGGCCCAAGGTCACTCACTGAGTTTCCATGGCAGAGTGGTATTTGAACTTGGGTCTTGCAGCTCTGGTCTCCCAGAAAACTGGGACCGAAGGTGGGTAAAAACAATGAGCTCTAGCCCTGGTATTTGAACCTGGGTCTTGCAGCTCTGGTCTCCCAGAAAACTGGGACCGAAGGTGGGTAAAAACAATGAGCTCTAACCTTTTTTGTGCTCGCTTTGGCAGCACATATACTAAAATTGACTCTGACCTTTAGGAGTCACTGCAAGCCCCCCCTTTTTTTTGCAAAAGCTTTTAATGAACTGTGAATAGTAGGCATCTTGGGGGGGGGCTTATGTTAAGGGTTTGTTGTTTGTTTACTTCTAATGTATTTTTACTGTAAATAAACCACCATGTTGGAGAAGCAACAGCCTGCTAAGAGTCTAAAATTGTAAATATTGCTGAAAGAGTAGCTTAGTCCACTTGTACCCTAGGGGGAGCTATGGAGCATTCTCTAGTATTAAGGGTTTATTGAATGTTTTATCTTGTAGTTTAACCTACCTCTTGTTTTCTCTCTCTACTGTGTGCTAGTATGTGTTAGTACTTGTGCTCTGTAGGCCTCTCTGTTGTATTAATGGCCTGTAGTCAGTTATTGTTAGATAAGCATATGGAGCAGAGGTCCATCAGTGGCTATTAGCCACAAGGTATAGCTAGGGGCTCTGGGGCAAGTGATGCTCTGTCTTCTTGGTGCTTGGGGGGGGGGGGTCAACAGTGGGAGGAAAAAATTGTTGTTCAGTCGCACAGTCGAGTCCGACTCTTCGCGACCCCATGGACCAGCTTCCGCGAGGCCCTCCTGTCTTCCGCCGTCCTCTGAAGTTGGCTCAATGTCATGTTCATTGCGTCGATGACACTGTCTAACCATCTCATCCTTTGCCGTCCCCGTCTTCTTTGACCTTCAATCTTTCCCAGCATCCGGGTCTTCTCCAGTGAGTGCTCCCTTCTCATTTGGTGGCCAAAGTATTTGAGCTTCAGTTTCATTATCTGGCCTTCCAGGGAACAGACAGGGTTGATTTCTTTTAGGATTGACTGATTTGATCTTCTTGCAGTCCAAGGGACTCTCAAGAGTCTCCTCCAGCACCATAGTTCAAAAGAATCTATTCTTCGGCGCTCGGCCTTCCTTATAGTCCAGCTCTCGCAGCCATACATGACTACTGGGAATACCATTGCTTTGACCATGCGGACTTTTGTTGGCAGGGTGATGTCTCTACTTTTTATCATGCTGTTTAGGTTCGCCATCGCTTTCCTCCCAAGGAGCAGGCGTCTTTTAATTTCATGGCTGCAGTCACAGTCTGCGGTGATCTGGGATCCCAGGAACGTGAAGTCTGTCACTACTTCCACAGCTTCCCCTTCTATTTGCCAAGGAGTGATGGGGCCGGATGCCATGATCTTAGTTTTTTTGATGTTGAGCTTCAAGCCCACTTTTGCGCTCTCCTCTTTTACTCTGAGCAAGAGGCTCTTTAGATCCTTTTCACTTTCAGCCATTAGAGTGGTATCATCTGCATATCTGAGGTTGTTGATCTTTTCCCCAGCAATCTTAATTCCCGCTTGTGATTCATCCAGGCCAGCATTTCGCATGATGTACTCTGCATATATATTAAATAAGCAAGGTGACAGTATACATCCTTGTCGTACTCCTTTTCCTATGCTGAACCAATCAGTTGTTCCGTATCCGGTTCTAACTGTCGCTTCTTGGCCCTTATACAGGTTTCTCAAGAGACATGTGAGGTGGTCTGGTACTCCCATCTCTTTAAGGACCTGCCATAGTTTGTTGTGATCCACACAGTCAAAGGCTTTAGCATAGTCAATGAAGCAGAAGTAGATATTTTTCTGGTACTCTCTTGCTTTCTCCATAATCCAGCGAATGTTGGCAATATGATCTCTCGTTCCTCTACCTCTTCGAAACCCAGCTTGTACTTCTGGTAGTTCTCTATCCACGTACTGTTGAAGCCTAGCTTGTAGGATCTTGAGCATGACCTTGCTAGCGTGTGATATGAGTGCAATTGTGCGATAGTTTGAACATTCCTTGGCATTGCCCTTCTTTGGGATTGGAATGTATACTGATCTTTTCCAATCCTGTGGCCACTGTTGCGTTTTCCAAATTTGCTGGCAAATGGAGTGCAGAACTTTAACAGCATCATCTTCTAAGACTTTGAATAGCTCAGCTGGAATACCATCACCTCCACTAGCTTTGTTGTTAGTAATGCTTTCTAAGGCCCATTTAACTTCACATTCCAGGATGTCTGGCTCAAGGTCAGTGATTATACCGTCGTGTTTGTCAAGGACATTGAGGTCTTTCTTGTATAGTTCTTCTGTGTATTCTTGCCATCTTTTCCTAATCTCTTCTGCTTCTGTTAGGTCCCTACCGTTTTTGTCCTTTATCATGGCCAGCTTTGCATGGAACGCTCCCTTGATTTCTCCAATTTTCTTGAAGAGATCTCTAGTCCTTCCCATTCTATTGTTTTCTTCTATTACTTTGCACTGTTCATTCAGGAAGGCCTCCTTATCTCTCCTTGCTGTTCTCTGGAAATCTGCGTTCAGTTGGGTAAATCTTTCCTTTTCGCCTTTGCCTTTCGCTTTCCTTCTTTCCTCTGCTATTTGTAAAGCCTCATCAGAAAGCCACTTTGCTTTCTTACATTTCTTTTTCTTTGGGATGGTGGTGATTGCTGCCTCCTGTACGATGTCACGAACCTCTGTCCATAGTTCTTCAGGCACTCTATCTATCAAATCCAGACCCTTGAATCTATTCTTCACCTCTACTGTATATTCATCAGGGATGCGATCTAGGTCAAACCTGAATGGCCTCGTGGTTTTCCCAATTTTCTTCAGTTTAAGTCTGAATTTTGCAATGAGTAGCTCATGATCTGAACCACAGTCAGCTCCAGGTCTTGTTTTTACTGACTGGATAGAGCTTCTCCATCTTTGACTGCAAATTATATAGTCAATCTGATTTCGGTGTTGCCCATCTGGTGATGTCCATGTGTAGAGTCGCCTCTTAGGTTGTTGGAAAAGGGTGTTCGCTATGACCAGTGTGTTCTCTTGACAAAACTCTGTTAACCTTTGCCCTGCTTCATTTTGCTTTCCAAGGCCAAACTTGTCTGTTATTCCAGTTACCTTTTGACTTCCTACTTTAGCATTCCAGTCCCCTATGATGATGAGGACATCATTTTTTGGTGTTAGTTCTAGGAGGTGTTGTAGGTCTTCATAGAACCGGTCCACTTCAGCCTCTTCTGCATCAGTGGTTGGGGCATAGACTTGGATTACTGTGATGTTGAATGGTTTGCCTTGGAATCGGACTGAAATCATTCTGTCATTTTTGAGATTGTATCCCAGTACTGACCCCTGCACTCTCTTGTTGACTATAAAGACCACACAGTTTTTTCTATGAGATTCCTGGCCACAGTAGTAGATATAATGGTCTTCTGAGTTAAATTCACTCATTCCTGTCCACTTAAGTTCACTGATTTCTAAGATATCAATGTTCAGTCTTGCCATCTCATTTTTGACCATGTCAAGCTTACCTTGATTCATAGTTCTTACATTCCAGGTTCCTATGCAGTATTGTTCTTTGCGGCATAGGACTTTCCTTTCACCATCAGACACATCCACCTTTCCTTTCACCATCAAACACATCCACAACTGAGCATCCTTTCGGCTTTGGCCCAGCTGCTTCACTCTTTCTGGGGTTACTTGTACTTGCCCTCTGCTCTTCCTCAGTAGCATATTGGACACCTTCCGACCTGAGGGGCTCATCTTCCGGCGTCATATCTTTTAGCCTTTTGATACTGCCCATGGGGTTTTCTTGGCAAACATACTGGAGTGGGTTGCCATTTCCTTCTCCAGGTGGATCACGCTTGGTCTGAGTTCTCTGCTGTGGCCTGTCCGTCTTGGGTGGCCCTTCACGGCATAGCCCACAGCTTCATTGAACTGCGCAAGCCCCCTCGCCACGACAAGGCAGTGATCCATGAGGGGGAGTAAATAAATAGTACATACCAAAATGAAAAAAGACTATTAAATTAGCCAGAAAAGTCCAAGCAGTTGCCCTTCAAAGCAATAGTGTTAAAGATGAGGTGGGAGGGCTAGATTGTCAGCAGATCACTTGCCCAAATTGGGCAAATGGTGAGCCTAGATTACGTCCCAATGAAAGCTTGATTGACTGATATCCTGCCTTCTCCACAATGGGAACCTAAAACAGTTTATGACATCATTCTGCTGTGGGGCTGTGTGCTGCGGAGAACCAGCTGTGGTGTAGTGGCTAACAGCAGTGGACTCTAATCTGGAGAACCATGTTTGATTCCCCACTCCTCCTCATGCAGCCAGTTGGGGGACCTTGGATCAGTCACAGCTTTCTCAGAGCACTCTCAGCCCACCTACCTCACAGGGAGTTTGTTGTGGGGAGTGGAACAGAAGGTGATTATAAACTGCTATGAAACTCCTTCAGGTAGTAAAGAGTGGGGTATAAAACCAGCTCTTCTTAAAATATAAATAATTGTTGTAAAGAATAAAAGCAATAATGTTAAACAAGAAGAAGAGTTGGATTTATACCTCGCCCTTCACTCAGAGCAGCTCACAATCACCTTCCCTTCCTCTCCCCACAACAGACCCTCTGTGAAATAGATGGAGCTGAGAGCTCTGAGAGAGCTGTGATTGACCCATGGTCACCCAGCTGGCTGCATGTGGAGGAATGGGGAATCAAACCTGGTTCTCAAGATTAGAGTCCACTGCTCTTAACCACTACACCACAGCTGGTTGCCTTGTTTTTGGCACTGGAACTGCCACAGTCACCTTGCTTCCTGAGAAGTTATGCCTTCCACAGACAGACAGACAGACAGTCATATCCTTTTCTTTTTTATGGATAACATGGGGATGGTCTGGAGATAATCTGGGGTAGCATGTTCTGATTTCCTTCATTGCCATCACTCCATCTCCCATTATCAGGTTGAACTCCTAGCTTTATTTTCTGGCAAGTTATGCATGAAGCAAACAGATAACTTTACCATCCATTGTAAATAGCTCTAGGGTGTGTGTTTGTGTGTAGGTAACCTCCTCCAATGCTCTTCATTTTTGGCACTTCAGCACCCACACTCATCCTGAAGCAGCTGGCCAATTTTGAAATGCCTAGGTTTATTTTCTGGTGAATTATGCCTACACAGACAGACAGACAGATCCTTTTATTATTGTACAAGATTTTCTCTATCTTCATTGCCAAGGACTAGAAAACTAGAAAAGGCTTGACAGAACTCACCTCATTTTTTGCTATTGAGTTTTTGTTTTGTTTTCTTACTCAGGAAGAAAAATAAGAAAGGAAAACTTTGTGAACCAGATAAATTTGTTTTGGATAAAATTATTAGTGTGCTACCCAGTCCTTCCTATAAGGGGTGCTTCTATATTGATTGCCATGGATAGAACTGCTTCTATCCTTGATAGTATCAGCTGTGCAAGCAGGTTTTCTGTTGAGTGTCCAGCCATTGTGGCTTATCTTTGTAACCTGAAGAAACTCAATGCTCAGATTTATTGACTGGCAGACTGCACGCTTCACTTTCTTCCCATCCAGACTCCCAAGGCTGTCTTATGATGGCAGTTCTCATCAACAGTGTTGTGTCACTTCCAGCCCGGTTGTGTTAACTTCTGGCTAGGCAAGTTGTACTGCAAAGCTACTGATGCTGATATAGAATCATTTTCCCACATGCTATGCAACTAAAACATATAAATGTGATCAGACTACCAGAATATGATCCTAACTCACTTATTTAGAAGTAAATTCCACTGTAATATGTGGCACTCTATTCCAAGTAATTGTGTTCAGGGATATGCCAATGCTTTCTGTTTCAAATGAAATATATACAGTGATAAACAGAAATACATTTAAAAATCTACCCTGAATTTTGCTGACCTGCTAGGGTGCATTTGTAAAAAAAAAAAAAAAGGTAAATTGCTCTTTTGCTCAAGACAGAGAAGTATAACGAAACTTTTGGTCACATTTTTCATACCATATTCATTTCTACAGACTAGATATCCAGCAGAATTGTGCATTTGTTTCTCCTGCATTAGAAAGAATTTCATTGCTCTTTTAGTATTCATAAGTGCTAGGACTGCTGAAGTATTGATTAACACGCCAGATAAACGTTGATTCATTATATTATTTGTATGAAAGATAATGGGCTCTAAAAGGGAGCCAAGCTGCACTGCTTAATACAGGTTTTTTCCCTTTCCTTCTGCCTGAATATTTTTCCTCATTGATTAAGCCAGCACAACTTTACTGTTATCAATGATAGCAGTTTTCAGGCTGTTTACTGATGAGACATTCTACTTGAATTGGGGGCTTCTCTAATAAAATGGTTTGATGATCATCGCTAAACATTTCCATCAAAATGCACTGAATGAAGTTAACTGTGGAAAATATTGAAATTTACAATGTATAGATTATTGCGCTGATCTGAATTGTCATAGGAGAGGTCATAATATTATATAACCAATGAAGTTTGATTCTTTAGTAACTAAATCATATATAAGCTTTTCCCATTTTGTGATGCTCTAAAGAAAATATGTCCTCATAAGAAGTTGCTATATGAAATTTTGGGCCCACTCAATATGAAAAGCAAAACAGCTCAATAATAAAATTTATATTGAACTACTGTTAGATGTTTGAGTCCACTGGCAAATAAAGTTTAATTCTGGGTATAAACTTTTGTATGCATGCACACTTCAATAGAAAGATTATATCCAGAATTAAATGTGTTGGTCTTAAAGGTGCCATTGGATTCAAACTTTGTTCTCTTGGCTTCAGACCAGCATGGCTACCGACCTAAATCTATTGTTAGATGTGAAATTTTTAAAAGTAACTTTTTCCCCACCATAGAGAACAATAGAGGGGATAGGGGCAATATTTCTCAAACCTGGTTGGTATCTTGGGGAGAGGCTCCAGCAGCTACCCTGTGAGTTTGGAGTCTCTCCCTCAAGCCCCCTCCCCTCCAGCCCCCAGAATATACCTTATGTTTTTGCCATTGACTTCAATGGTCCATAGGATATAATGGTGTGAAATTGACATTCGGCTGGTACTGACGAAACTGACATGTGGGAGTCTTACTGCCAGCTGAAATTGATTCTGCCCGATTCTGCCGAATTTGAATGGGCCATTTTTTATTTTTTTTATACACCCCTACTTGGAATCTCTAATTGGTCACTGTAAATTCTGCGCTAGACATAACAATGATGTGATCCAGATGGGATTTTCTTATGCTTTCTACTTCTCCAACATTCATTATACACTCTTTGAAACTGCAACTATCAGCTATGAATTCTTAAAGTCCCACCTTTATAATCTAAGACAGGGGTCCCCAGCCTTTTTGACCCTGCAGGCACCTTCAAAATTCTGATGCAGGATGGCAGGTGGAACCATAAAATGGCTGTCACAGGAGGCAGAGCCAACCCCAAAGTGTCAGGGAGTACAGTTATGTATAGCTCTAATAGTAGCTCTTTTAACATTTCAGGCAGAAGCTCTGTTTAAACGGATGCCTTTTAATCTGCACAACCAGTTAGTAGCCCTGCTGGCCAAAAGCCCCAGTTGGTTCCATCCACTTTCTAAAAACTCTTGGTGGACATCAGGAAAAGTGTTGGCAGGTGCCATGGTGGCCATGGGCATCATGTGGGGGACCCCAATCTAGGATTACATTTGTGCATTCAGTGAAGATGATAGTATGCATCCAAGGTCTATGTATGGTTTTATTGAAAGTCAGGATTAAATTAAAATTTACCTTAATCTGTTTAATTTTAACACATTAGCATAAAATAGAATGGGATTTTTACAAAAATCCGATGTCTAGCATTCCT
>NW_015159816.1:118877-129083 GCF_001447785.1 Gekko japonicus
CAGGAACCCGGCGGATCATGCATCTCCTTTGGATTTTGTACGCAGTCCGTTGGCTGCTGTCAGCCTCGGGCTGTCTATGTATCTGTCTCATTATTTACTACCTGTTGTTCTTTGCCCATTTAGTTCTTTTTCCCAGCCCTGTATCTATTGCCCTTGCTGACATAACATTACTGGGGGGCGGGGAGTGTGAATAAGTGTGAGACTGTTTGAACATAAGAGTAGAGGATGCACTGCTCTGTAACTCCTCTCAAAACATGCACCTCAAGGCGTGAGATCTCACAGACTCTCATCCTTGAAGATAAGACTTTGAATTGTCAGTTTCTACCCATATATCTGTCAGGGGTATTAGTTTCACTTTGTATGTGTAACGTAAGACTGGAATGTGGCTTTTGGTTATACCTAGGGACCTGTGGCTTTGCTCTTTAGTCCTAACGAAGACTTTCACCTTCAAGACATCTCAAATCTCTTCAATAAAGTTTCTTCAACTAAACTTGTGTTGAGAGTGGGCTGACTGGGGGACTGACAGCTGCCCATTAGTTACCAGGGTTAATTTAAGGTACTATCACATACAGAACACTTCATGGCCTTGGTCCCTCATATCTGTGGGACCACCTCTTGTCCTGCATGCTACGATGACAGCTACATTCATCTGAGCAGGGCCCTCTGCAAGAGCCAACCTGCCAAAGGACAAAATCAACAACTGCCATTACATGTGCTTTCTCTGTTGAGGCCCCCACCTTGTGGAATGGCCTGTCTGAGGATGTCAGGAAGGCTCCTACTTTCCTGGTTTTCTGCATATCATGCAAAACTGAATTATTCAAGAAGGCTTTTGTATGCAGGGAATAGGGTTGCACTGTACAAAATGGTTTACAAAGTTACTTGGAACAAAGTTTGTGTCCAGTGGCACCTTTAAGACCAACAAAGTTTTGTTCAAGGTATAAGCTTTCATTTGTAAGCACACTTCCTCTGATACACTTATTGGATATATGATTAGGGACTGTGGTCGATACTAATGTGTATAGCTTGCTGTAAGCAGAATCTACTATGAAATTTTGCATCATTTTACATGCCATATTAATCAAATGCTTTGCTTCAGTTCTTTTTAGGGGTTTGTTTGTTTTTTTGGTTTCATGTTGGTTCCAGACTTCCATAATCCTAATCCTAGTTTATTGTTTATTTAATGCCCCATCCTGTTGATTGCAGTGACTCCCTTTGTGTAATCTGCATGGAGTGAGAAAGGTGGACTATAAATAATGTAAATTAATACAATTTTCTATTCATCATCTAATGATTGTCTCCCCATTGAAGAAACATCTATATCAGTTGAGTAACATTCACCTTTTTTCATCCTAGGACCTGTTCCCTTAACTCATTATATTCTTTATAGACTAATAATCTCATTCAACCTGGAAGAAAATTTCATCCTGATATTTTTGAAGCATCTTGTGTGATCTTTAGGGCTGCCAGGTGGAGACTGGTAGCCAATAGGGGGGCTTACTGGCAGTGGGGGCCCTCACAGGTGATATAACAACATCACTGGCAATATGTCACTCCTTGGGCACCTGAGCGAGATCAATGCATCACCAGGGGATGCTGGGGATGCTCTGGCATTCAGGCAAAGCTCTAATGCCACAGCATCTCTAGCATCCCCCAGCAACAAGCTGACATCACTTCCAGGTAGTAACATCACTGCATTGATACACTGCCAATGTCCCCCCCATTTGCCTCCAGTTTTCCTCTGTCTGCCAACTGATCCCACAGCAGAGAATGCCTGCTGGGGGTGAGCGAACCACTGCCTCCAGCAAGGGAATGGCAGTTCTAGATTCAATTGAGTTAAAGTATATAAAGTTCTTTAAAAATATATGCTAGTATGAGCACTAGAGGTCAATGAGGTAAAACCATAGACTTCATGAGATTTAAGGGGGATTCTCTCCATTGTGCCCGCAAACACAGTGAGTCAAACCACATATGTTGTGTATTTCAGTGATTTCAGTGATTCCCAATGATTCTGTAAAACTGAAATCAGCTTGCAGGAGCTCTGATTTAAAGGCAAAAGGGGAATAGTTCATTCTTTTCCCTCACTGTTTTGCAACCAGACATCACCACTCCCCAAATTGCTTTAGCTCCTGAGAAAATTTATGGGCAGCTGCATTTTCTTTCCCCCAAATTGGATAAAAGAAGGTTGGGATAGTGATTTGGAGGGTGTGTGTGTGAGAAAAAGAGTTCACAGAAAAACTGAGAACCACAGCCACTAATAGACAAACAGAAAAAGAACATACAAAGCTGTGTATAGATGCTAAAGCAAATAATTATTAGCCAATTGTATACCAACTGTATAGTGTATTCCAAAAAATTCTCAAACAATTCTTGAACAATATAAAATTGTATGTAACATATACAACAGAAATCCAAGGTAATATAACAAGGGTCCGAAATGATATTGATGAAATTTCTGGGTAGCATATTCATTTCATGAGTCTTCTTCTTCTTTTCTTTTTTAAAGCATTTTTTTTTATTTGAAGAACTTCAACAGATAACAATGATAATAGAAACATTATAACCATCATTAGAGCCAGAAGAGGGAATTTATACATGAACCATTAAATAACATTTATATCTACAAAAACACATCCAACCTTTCAATTCATCTGAGTAAACTTTAAACATAACTTACAAGTAAATAGACTGAACACAGTAAATATATATATATATATAATTGCACTGAATTGTATCCACCATAAGAGGCCCAGACAATCCTGTGTCAAATTCAGCTCAGAAACGTATCCAAGGATGGTAAGGAGAGTTTGCTGAAAGCACATTCTTGTCCGCCATGTACTGCAGTAGACAATACCAAATAGACTTGAAGTGAGACGGCATGGAGGGTGAACCCCTGTTTGAAAGTTGAGTAATATTTGTAATTTTAGCAAGGATAGACTTGAAGTGAGACGGCATGGAGGGTGAACCCCTGTTCGAAAGTTGAGTAATATTTGTAATTTTAGCAAGGATAAATTGATCCCGTATTTTATTATGCCAAACCTGGAGAGTTGGAGGACTGGCCGATTTCCATACTGAAGCAATTGTTATTCTTGCCGCAGCTAATAAAATTGAAGTGGGTTCTTTAGGAGCTGCTGTCCCAATCGTAGGTTCCAACAGATTGAGAAGAGCCATTTCAGGATTGATTGAAAAATTGAGTAGAGTAATCTCACTGATTTGTTTGATGACTTCACACCAAAAAGGATATATTTTGGGGCATTCCCACAAGCAATGGTAATAAGAACCTGTGAGGCCATAATATTTCCAGCATAAGGTACTCTGGGAAGATTTCATTCTATTCAACCATTCCAGAGTGTAGTACCAGCAGGAGATTGTTTTGAAAGACTGAAGTCGAATATTAAAACTTTTCAAAGAGTTTGCCGGTGAGTTCCATATTTTTTCTCCAATGAGAGTCTGACAAATCCGCTTGCCATCGAAGCTGATGTTTTAGAAGAAAGTTTCCTTCTGCATCTTCTAAGATCTTCTATAACTTGGCCATCAGCCCTTTGAAGCCATCAGTATACATCAATAGAACCTGTTCAAAGGCTGATTTAGGTTTGCTGAATACTCCTTGCAACATTAGTTTTTCCATTAAGTTTCTTAGTTGTAGGTATCGGTGCCGGGGAGTTGTGTATCCAAGTGTATGTCGAAGTAGGCTTTTTCACATAGATTCCCTTGGAATATGTAATCAGTTAGACGTGGGAAGCCCGGAATTCTCCAAATCTCAAAGTCTTCTTTCTCTTGTGCGGGTGGAAACCAGGATTGATTGATTAGAGCAGATAAGGAAGAGATGCCTGATATTAGCCTTTTTTACTACGATCCCATATTTTTATGGCTGCAGAAAGGAAGGGGTTAATGTGAAGTGTCTTAGGACGATGAACAGGTAACATCCATATTATTTCCTGCAATGTGAAGAGTTTTCATTTTCCTGCTCCATCTGAACCCAAATTGATTGGGAATCTTGATGTTGTATTTGGATCACATGAGTCTTCTTCTGAAGAGGACCATTGTATAACTTCAGCCTATCAATCAAATCCATAAAATGTTTTAAAATAATGTTAACAGTTTTATCAATCTTAATCAATTTTATGAATTATGCTATTTTTATAATATAATACAATTTAATAAAATTACCTGCAAAATATGTTGTTCTACTTGTGAAACAAGTCTGTATACAGTTAATGAATCTATAAAAATGGAGCAGTACTCATTAATATATATTTTATACAAATACATGAAATGTGTAAACACCAGTAATACACTTTAGACACAGTAATGTTCATTCTGGGGCCGAGCTCAGACTGGCAGTTTGCCCCGATATAGGCACAAGCCAGAAACGTTTCACAAACTTATTAAAGGGGCCGTTCACACAGGCACATTTGTCAGGCATTCCCCAGCCATACTCAACCTGTCTTGTAACGCTTCCCTCCCAAGTTTAAAAGATACCATGTGAAAGTGGTATCAAACCCTAGAAATTGCGATTATCCTGCATCCATTAATATTCCAACACTCAAAAGAGTTACTAAGAACATTTTTATGGTTGCTAGGTGTCAATAATGTGCTTGCCTATTGCATCATTTCACAAACCAAAAGGACTAGTAGCAAAATGAATGGTTAAGAATACTATAAATCTTGCACAGTCACATAATAAACAAATACATTACTCATTTCAGGCCAAAAGACATACATTTTTCATCACAGTGCAACAACCTTGCTTATGAGGTATGGATTTTTTAATGAATTATATTTGTTATCTTGATATCATGTTCTAAACCTTTTTATTACAAGGAATACATTTAAGTGGAAAGAATCAGTCTGGACCCTATACACATTTTTCATTAGACAACACACAGAAACACATATGCCCATTTGGGGACAACTTTGAACATCATGGATATTCTACTCCACAATTCTTAAGAAAAGGACCATGCTTACTTCTCATGCTTACAAAGGGTACCTATGAATTTTTACTGTCAGGCTATGAAGCAAAGGCTACATTATATTAATTGTAAAATGTGAAGTGTCTGAAGCAACAGATATTTTATGGTATCTTCCCTTCTCTTCACTTATCTGCCTAAGATCATGCGTAGTATACATAAAGGCTGTGGTCACATACACTAAATAATCCACTTTCAATCCACTTTCAGTGCACTGCAAAAATCCAGTTGGAAAGTGCATTGGAAGTGGATTAAGAGTGGATTATTTAATATGTGTGGCCGCAGCCAAAGATTACATGATCAGACATCAGATCCTTGGAGTTGTGTGAACAGGCTATGCTAATAGGGGTTTTGCATAGGAGTTTGAGGGAAAGCAAGAGACAACTGAAGAAGAACATACAATTAAGTTCCTATGTGAGCACAGTTTTCAGGGTGAGGAACTGAACTCTGCATAGTTCTGGTAACCCCCTTCTTATCCATTTACACATTAAACTAGCTACAACGGTAGAAAGGCAGGGGGGAAAGGGTGCTCTCCAGTACTTTATCAGGAGTGCCGCTGAGGAGAAATTGTGAGAACGTGCTTGAAGAAGAAGAAGAGATTGGATTTATACCCTGCCCTTCACTACCCAAAGGAGTCTCAGAGCTGCTTACAAACTCCTTTCCCTTCCCCTCCCCACAACAGACACCCTGTGAGGTGGGTGGGGCTAAGAGAGCTCTTGACAGAAACTGTTCTTTCTCAAGGACAGCTGTGCCAGAGCTTGTGACTGACCCAAGGTCACATCAGCAGGTGCAAGTGGAGGAGTGGGGAATCAAACCCGGTTCTCCCAGATTAGAGTCCGCGCACTTAACCACTACACCAACTGGCTCTCCACATGGAACGTTGGCTTTCATGGAACAGGTTCATTTCCTTGAAACCAGGGTTGCTGACCTGGAGAAAGAGAGAAATAGAGAGGTAGAAGTGGAAACCCACAAAGACTTGTGGGAGGTATATCACTTCCCCTCCCCCACTATTTTCTCTTTCACTTCCCTAGCAGCCTCCATACCCTCTCTCCATTTCCTACTTGCTTCTCTTTTTCCCCCACCCACCAGCCAAATTCACTTTATTTGTTTCCCTGTTCTGAACTTTCCCTATCCCCTTAGGGTTGCCAGGTCCAGGTTGGGATATTCCTAGATGTTTGGGGGTGGAGCCTTGGGAGGATGAAGTTTGGGGAGGGAAGCAACCTCAGTGGGATATAATACCATAGAGTCCACCCTCCAAAGCAGCCATTTTCTCCAGCTGATCTCTGTCATCTGGAGAGCAGTTGTAATTCCAGGTGATCTTCAGCCCCACCTGGAGGTTGTTGGGAAAGGAAATGTCTGGTGTACAAAGAAGAAGAGAAGAAGACCCTGAAGGGGACAGCAAGAAGACAATTAGATATGATAGTGAGGACAGCACCTTATCTCTCCTGTTAAGCATCATTCCTTGTCTGTCTCCAGATTGCTACTCTCAGGACAATTTCCTCTTTCTTCCTGGAAGTTCTTCATTCAATCTTTCTCTTTCAGCTAGAGATGTAGTTAGGAACCTATCCCGGTCTCTCCTCTTTCCTATCTAGTATGTTAGTTCTTAAATAAACCTTTACCTACTCTTTAATCAGGTTATACACCATTGCTGTGTGAATTATTCTGCCAATAGAGGTTGACTGCCCTAGTTTCCAATTTTGGAAGGTGGACTCAATGGCATTGTACCCCTGAGGTCCCTCCCCTCCTCAAATCCCACGCTCCCCAGTCTCCACCCCTCAAATCTCTAGGAATTTCCAACCTGGAGTTGGCAACCCTATCTCCTTCCCACCCAACACCCAATCTACCTTTATTTGCTCCTATGTCTTAAACTGTCCATCTCCCATCCTCCCAGAAGCCTCTACCTAGGAAAACCATGGCCAACTTGTGTAGTGCCAGCCACTGGGCCTGGCCCATTTGCATTGAAGGGAACCTTCAAGGACTTGTGGAGGGCTCACCTTCTCTTGTATCTCCCTCCCCGCACTATTTCTTCTCTCCCTCCTCCTGGCAACCCCCATATCCTTTACCTGCTTCATTCTCTCTTTCTCAGCTATTCACCAACCTACCTTTTATTTGCCTCCAATTTCAGCTACATTTATTTTTTAATTACTTCATTTACACCCCACCTTTCTCCACAGTGGGGACCAAGGCAGCTTACATTATTTTCCTCTCCTCATTTTTATCTTCACAACAACCCTGTGAAGTAGATTAGGCTGAAAATATGTGACTGGTCCAAAATTACCCACTGAACTCCTGCAGCAAGATGGGGATTCAAACCTGGATCTTCCAGACCCTAGTCTGAAGCTCTGATTTTCCCCAGCCCTGCATGCCATGGCTCCCACCCCACTTGCAAAAAAGCCCTTTAAAGGGTCTTTTTGCAAGTTGAGTATGCAACCTGTGACCGCCCTCTTCCTCCTTCCTGCTAGATTTAAAGGGCCCTCCAGTTGGTCAGTGGACCACATGGTCCCCATGGATCAGCTGAAGCCCTTTAAATTGGGCAGGAGGGGAGGGAGAGGGGTGGCCAGGCGGGTGGGGCTTGGTGCACAGCAGCAGCCACTGGCACGCAGCAAGGATTTGCACTCATGGCTACAGAGGGCAGCCATGGGAGGCAGGGAGGAGGAAGGGGACGGGACCAGATCATAGGGCAGATCATAGGGCAACTCCCAGCAGATTTGAAGCAGGGGTAAGTTGAGGGGTGGAGGGGACCTGGTGGCGGTGTCCCTCCCGCCTTCAGCTGCCTGTCCCTCGACAAGGCTGGTTCTCCTTCCCCGCCGGCCTCGACTTGACTTGTTTGGCTGCTGGGAGCAGGGGGCGGAGCTTGATGCATGTACCCGCCCCCTGGGGTCTTGACTGGCGGAGCATTGCTCCGGTGAGCTCCGGGGCCAAACGAGCCCTGGTTACACCTGCCCAAGACTCTAGTATTTTTCCTCCTATAAGGATAGATGATTCATGTGGTGGGTGTCTATCAAACCCGAAATGTGCAGATCCAAGCAAGGGCTCTATTTCTTCGGATTCCTGCAAGATATTAGGAAGCAAAACCTGAACATTCAGAAAGCCAGCTCTGCTATTCCTCAGCTGATTGCTGGCAATGGTTAAAAATATGCTTGCTTTCTCCTAGGTTTGAGAAGTCTACAGGATCCTGCAATCTACTTCCTCTGGCTGAATTCTACCTGTTTATAATGCCCCATGTGTTCACAGTACATCTAGAATAGAATACATTTTTGCATTTGTCCAGCCATGGGAATCATGACCCAGCACATCAAGAAAAGACAAAAGCTTCTTGTGTTAACTGTCTAGGTGAAAGTCTACATAGTGAATCTGTCTAGTTTTTCTTGTGAAATGTTTGAATTAAATCTAGTTTAACATGTATGCTTGAATAGTATTGAGGGACTAATGTAATTGCTTTGAGGAAGTCTATTCTTTTTCACTCACATACAGGCAAGAGTGTTACCCCAAGGGTGATGACTAAGTAGAAAGGGGATATTTATTCTAATAACATCCAGTGAACATGTGTTTAGGTTTTCTATCCAAATAAGAACCACAATAGGCTCATTTTAACAAGATCAACAATGATGACTAGTACAACAAGAAATACATAAAAGAAAGTAGTCCTATGTTCATGCACTGTACATATGAATGAAATTATAATAGAGGTGCTAGCATACTATTGGTAGCTGTTGAATGAAAAAGGAATAACAAAAATCATTATTTTGTGCTTTATTAGTAAAAACTCAGTTCCTGCTAAAATCCTGTTCTTCAGAGTAATTTGCATGTTTCAGAATAATTCCTTCAGGTTCACTGTAATTGCTTGAAGACTCATTGCATAAATGTACTCTGAAATTAGCATAGACCATTTTTAAAGAATTCTGTTCATTTTCTACAACCCATTTTCATTGAGGTGTCCATACTGTATGATTAGGAAACAACAAGTGTCCCCTGAGTTACACTCTATGGTTTCATGAGACAATTACCAGTATCTCAGCTTTTACTTAAACAAAACTTGTGTTCCATATAATTATAGGAGAAGAAAAATAAAAATCTTAAATTCTCTGGGGTTTTTTTTAAAGTTTCAGGTGCAGCAAGTTATCAATAGCAGATTTCCCATTGTGCTTTACTTTGCATTTTGAGCATGCATCCTATATCAGGTTAATACAGAAAGTGCATTTGTTAAGTGCATCATAGCAGAAGAAAGAAGGGACTATGGGATTCCTTGGAAACTTATGAAGGGTTCCTCAGTGGGAGACAAACTTTACCAAAGACAGATTGTCCACTACTATTTTCTTAAAATTGTCCAAATAGTCAGTGCCAGATTTATGTATAGGCTAAGTAGGCTGAAGCCTAGGACCTCTAAATTTAGGGGACCAGTGGGCAGTCTCCCCTCTCCCAAAATTGCAAACCCAAGACTTCATGCGAGGGCAGGGCAAATCGAGCCCAGCAACTATGAGACTCAGGGCCAGCTAGTGGGGCCCAATTTGAAACTCTGGGGCCCAACTGGAAATTTTTTTGTGGGGCCCCAGTTCACAGCCAAAGTCTTCAGAATCTTAGAGATATAAATAAAATCCATTTAGATTTCCCTGGTGTGGGCCCCCCCTTAGGAGTGGCCCACAGAGCCCAATTTGGCCAAATTGCTCCAATTGCCTTATGGCCAGCCCTGATGAGACTGTGCAGGGGTTCGACTGACAAGCCCTGCCCCTTCTAGGTCCCTGGTGCCACTATTCAGAGTACAGACTCCAGGACTCCAGAGCCAGCAGCCCAGAGTCAACAACCAGCTGCACAGCCTTCCCTAGCTCAAGGGTCAGGTCAGTAGTGGTACATGCTGCACTTTAATCAGTGGGAGAATGCGA
This sequence comes from Gekko japonicus, assembly GCF_001447785.1. NCBI lineage: Eukaryota > Metazoa > Chordata > Lepidosauria > Squamata > Gekkonidae > Gekko > Gekko japonicus. The sequence continues at coordinate 128,728 of NW_015159816.1, forward strand.
GTGGGGGGGTGGCTGGGGCAGATAGACCAGGCAAGCAAGCGCTCCCAAGTCCCTTCCATTCCTTCCTTCCTCCTTGACTTGATCAGAGCAAGCACACGTGACTGGCACTGGCCTTACCCCTCCCAGGCAGGGAAGTCTATCTTTCACACTTCACAGAGCCCTGTCAGTGCCTGCAGCATGCACTTGCAACCCCTTTCTCAGAACTACTTGGATATGAAAAGAAATATTGATGGTGTAAATTGTCATGCCAATAAATCCAAACAATACTGCTTCATACGTTAATAGTAGATTAACTGTTCTAACGCCATTGCAGAATCTAATCAAAGTTTTACATATTTATTTTATATAACATTTTA
>NW_015159816.1:129255-132337 GCF_001447785.1 Gekko japonicus
TGGTAACGGCAAGTTTCACCTCCTTGGGGCCCGGGATAGATAGACATTGTCAAAAGGATTTTGAATCTTTTTGGCAATTTTGGGAGTTTATAAACTTTTGAAAATGTTTAGATTGGAAAATGATGTTGTGCTATAGGGTTGGCTTGTTGGATGTGACAGAATAGACTCCATCTTGTGTTTGCTTTAGTTTAGGTTGTTTAGTTTAGTTAAAATGGCCACCCACCCTGGGAAGTAGGGCAAAACTCCAGGGTAGGCCTACAATTCCAGATGCCTCTATGGCCCAAAAGTGTGGGAAAGCCAGGGGGCGGAGTCAAAAGATATAAATGCTCCAGCCAGTCTGGGAGGGGGGAGTCATTCTGCAACCATCAGAAAGGCCAAGAGGCTCTTGCTGCAGATTCCCCACAGGCAGAGAGAGGCCTTTGGGATCAGGGAAGGCAGCAGTGGGAAGGAATCCTCGGAGGGATCCAGAACTACCTGTAGAAGGCAGGAGGCCAGGCTGCAGGTTGGTAACTGAACCTCATCCCAAGGGAAAATAAGTATAGGGATCAGTTCAGGGACAGAAGAATTGCATTATGTCTTATATTTTTTTGTGCCTGGTGGTGTTTTGCTTTCTGTGTTTGATTTAAAGTGCTTTTTTGTGTTTAAAATCCTGTTACCTGTTACTCAATAAAATCTTTGTTCTTTGTTTAAAACCCTAGTCTGGTGCTCTGACCACAGAGTCTCCCCCACTCTTCCCACTACCAGTGGCTTAAGAAGGGTCCTGAGAGGGGGGAAAAAAGCCCAAAATGGAGAAACCCAAAGTTAGGGGTTTTCATCTCCAAACTCCAGGAGTCAGCCAGAGGGGTCTCACTGCCTCTCAAGAAAGACATAGGGAAGTCAGTGAGTGGTGGCAGCTACCGAAGAGTGACAGAAGCCCACCAAGGAGGTGGGAAGGTGAAGCGAGGCTCACGAGCCACAAACTGGCTACTCAGTCCCCAGGGGCTGAGGGTGGGTGCCCATTTCATCACAGTGGAAAACTGAATTCTGTAACCCTTCAGCAGCAACCATCTATAGCTTGTGCCAATAGCCTCTGATCCATGTGTTTATCCAGTTGAAGATTAATTTTACTTTTTTATTTTTAGATTCTAATTTGAGCATGAGTAAAAGATTTGAAAGTGGTGCTAACAAGTGTAAGAGACAGAGACTTGAAAATGCTATGGTAACGAAGTTAAGAGCAATCTCTGCTTTTGTGCATCAACCACTCACTGAAGCAACAAGAGCCAGCAGTGAAGCTATCCAGTCTGAGCCAACTACTAGCGTGCAACGAAACAAAAACCTCCCTGAAAGAGAAACAGTGAAGCAGGATGTGGAAAAGCAAGCTGATTATGAGGAAGCAGCCATGATGGTGGCTCAAACTGAAAATATAGAACTAATTCAAGAGCCACTAACTGGACAGGGCTTACTGGACAGGGAGAGGCTAAAGAGCCACAAGAAAATAATGTAAATAGTCAGATTTTGCAGTTCACACCTGGTAGGATAGGCCAAGTCCAAGGTGTTCCAGATGCAGATAAAGATAATGCCGAACATAGATCTATTGTAACAGATGTTGGTTGTGGTCAGAATTATCACATGAGGTAGAGAGTATTGGGCAGAGAGGGGCAGAGAGGGGTTCCTCTCAAGTTCTGCATCATTGTGGACCATTTTCAAATTCCAAGCAAGTGTACAAAAAGCAGTTCAGGTTTTGCACAAAAGCTCTTTTTCTTCAACTGAGCATACTGTACATTGAAAGTGACAAACTTAGACGAACAAATTTTGATGAGGAAGGCTAGAAATAAACATTTTTAGTCTTACTGTATTTGATGGTTATAGTTTACTTCTTAATATGTATTTTAACACTGACTGTTTGACAACTTAAAGTAGATTCTAAAAGTGCCACACTGTCAGGTAATCATGATCATATTATTTACACTTCCCAGGCAATATAATTGGTAAACTCAAGGTTTATTTTTTTAAGAATAACATTACAATTTCATTTTCCTAAAAAATTAATGTTTATTCCACAAAAGGTTTACAAAGTTCAGTTATTGCAAAAGTTTTTCAGTGTTAATTTTAACATTTATGCATTTTTTTCAATCACTATGGTATTTAACAATAACATCTTATGTCCTTTAGAGGAGAAATTGTGAATTGCAGAATTTTAAATACCCGTCATCATCCTTGACTTCACTCAATTTTGTTTATAACACTCTTCCATTTTCTTCTAGTTGTGAGGGTGGGGGATTGGGAGGGGCCTCACAAGTGGAATAGCCTACAGCGTTTCTTCATCTAAATCTGGCCCTGCAAATGGTACAAAACAATGCTAGTTTATTTGTTTTTCTGAAATTGCAGCTACTCACTTTTAGCCAGCTGTTTTGCTGCTTCCCCACCCTCAGAGCAGCTTACAAACTCCTTTCCTTTCCCCTCCCTACAACAGACACCCTGTGAGGTAGGTGGGGCTGAGAGAGCTCTTTCAAGAACTGCCCTTTCAAGGACAGCTCTTGTCAGAACTATGGCTTGCCCAAGGTCATCCAGCAGCTGCAAGTGGAGGAGTGGAGACTCAAACTCAGTTCTCCCAGATTAGAGTCTGCACACTTAACCACTACACCAAATGTAGAGTGCCCAGCAAATCCAGTGTGTTCTGTTCATAATTTTAACAGTGGTTTGCTACTATATTACCTTTAGATACATTCTGTGACCAAGCAGGATAGGGATGAGAAGGTCTTGAGACCATGGAGTAAAAATAAAGAAGGGAGGGGACATGGAAAAATTAGGTGAAGGGAGACAGAAATGAATGAGAAATCTGTGGAAAAGAGGGAGATAAATTAAGAGAGGGAAAGATTGTTTTATCTTGCTGCAACACCCTAACTGCAGCTTTGCAAGATCTGGCTAAGCTGTGTGTAAGGAAAGGAAGAGAGAAAGGCTAGGCTATTGGAGAAAATGACCTGCAGGCTGGCAATTACTGTAGCAGCTTTCAGTGTCCTGGCTTGGTTATACAATCAAGTTTGTTTCAGTCTTGGAGAAAGGGAAGTCTAGCCAATATTTTGCTATGCTCAGACTTCCCTAC
>NW_015159816.1:132427-136121 GCF_001447785.1 Gekko japonicus
AGCAGACGTGACCTTCGCTCAACCCCCCCCCCCCCCAGGGGCTTCCTCAAGCTGCACCTGAGGCAGACCACACACCCCGCCCAACCCTTAAAATGCCACTGCTTCTTTACTTTAAGACATCTGGTGTGTGTGTCTGTGTCTGTGTATGCATATAAAATGTGAGGAAATACATACATTAGTTCCCAATAATAGATTCTGGAGTATTTAGAAGAGGAGGAGGAGGAGATCGGATTTATACCCTGCCCTTCACTACCCAAAGGTGTCTCAGAGTGGCTTACAAACTCCTTTCCCTTCCCCTCCCCACAACAGACACCCTGTGAGGTGGGTGGGGCTGAGAGAGCTCTGACAGAAACTGCTCTTTTTCAGGAACAGCTGTGCCAGAATTATGTCTTGCCCAAGGTCATCCAGCAGGTGCAAGTGGAGGAGTGGGGAATCAAACCCGGTTCTCCCAGATTAGAGTCCACGCACTTAACCACTACACCAAACTGGTGTAATTATATTATTATTATTACTATAGAGTTTAAACCATAATACATAATTAACAGTCCCATCCTAAACAAATTTACACTGTTCTAATCCCATTGACTACAGTGGATTTAAAACGATGTAACACTGCTTAGAATAGCACTGTAAATTACTCAGTTTATAGTATGATTTTTAAAAAAATTACAAGCAATAACATGAAAACAATCAATATAACAACCATGGAACAATAGACCAAAGAGTGAAGTCAAAATGCTACCAGTTTTTCAAGGAAAGGCTTTGTATCAGAAACAAGAATCAGATTCATTAACAAGCAAACATAATCCATCACAGGCATGAAATCTGACAAAGGTGACAACTTCAGAAAAAGCCTTTTACTACAGGCGAAATTACAGCTGAAATTTCAACCATGAAATTCAGACAGTTTCCATTTTGCACACCCAAAATTGGTCTCACTTATTTCCAATTCATTCTGAAATTCTTCCATGTCCCACCAACAGCTATTTACTTTATCTAGAGCACTGTGCATGACTGCTGGGTCAGCTATGCCATTTATTGTTGGCCATTAATCCTTGACCCTATGAATTACATGTAAAATTGTGCTTTGTTGAAATGCCAGGCTTGCTGCTTATGACACTTAAAAGCTGACTGATTTCTTCTGTTGTTTATGAAGAAGAAATGCCATCTTCATTATGACTGAGAGAGGGTGGCTTTTGGATAGAGAGTGCACAAAAGTTCTCAGGTTTAGTCCTTGTCATCTTAAGTTAAAATATATAGGTAGACTGAAAACAGGGAAGGCCTGTCTATTAGTGCCAAAGGGACAATACCTCACCAGGCTCCACTGGCAAAATGTGTGCAAAGGGACTCCATAGGGTAACCAGGTGACCATTCAGTGAAGGTCCAATCACTTTTTGCACCAGATGCCTATTCCATAAAAAATGGAACTAGCAGGGACCCTTGAGATTACTGCTAACCAACTGTCAAATTTCCCCACAATAGAAAAGCCAAGCTACAATGTTGCTACCATTTTTCTTCCACATGCCATCTTTTATTTTTACATGGTGTGCACTTTCTGGCCCCTGACAAGTCTCTCCTGGCAACCAGCAGGAGGTGGGGGGACTTACCCGGAATGGGAGAGAGGCCTACACCTCTTCATTGGTGATGTGGTGATGCTCTGGTAATTTGGACAAAAACTTGGTGGTAAAAATGGCTTCTACCATATAGTCTTTGCCAGAGCGTTGCCACAATGACTTCACTTCTGGTACACACAAAATGTGACATCACTGTGTCACCAGTAACAGTGGCCTAGGCCTGCCTTCCCTGCTGCTGCTGGCCAGCTGATTGGCGGCAGGGAGCTGGCAACTGTACCTAGGCTGGAATGAGCAACACAGCTGACGCTCCTTTCTGGCCCTTGCTTCCATACTCCATTTTGTAATTTTTGCATGGTGCTTGTGTCCACTCTACAACCAAACCACAGAGGCCTATCAGATGACACATGGGCAAAAGAGGATCTGTTGCATCTAAGGGAGTATCCCACCAGTAACAGGTATGTGTTGTGACATGGTGAGCTTTTGCAAAGCAGGCCCAGCTGAAAGGGCTCATCATCGCTCCAAAAACAAAACAAAACACACAACCTTTTAAAATTCATCTTGTCATCTGATCATTTACTGGTCTAAGTCATTACAGGGATCTTCATTTGCATACTCAGATTTCCCTGTTCCACTTTAAGCTGCAATTACAGTGTTGGAGGGCAAGGGAAACAGTAGGTCCCATGATCCTTTGTAGAGTTGTACATGTGCTTAACAGTATATATGTATGAAAGGCTAATCATGTGTTTGTGACATCTATATGCTATCCTGTGAACTCAGATGAATCATTCAGTGATCACTCAATCCAACTGATGAACAAGCGGTGGGATATTCATGATATGTGAGTTGGATATGATGAGTTTGTGCATCGCTACCAGAGATCTCCCAAAACTACAACTGGACTTCAGACTAAAGGGATCAGTTCGTTTGGATAAAATGACTATTCTGGAGAGTAGAATCTATGGCATTATATCCACTGAGGTCCCTTCCCTTCCCTAAATCCCTCCCCCCAGGCTCCACCCCCAAAATCTCCAGGAATTTCCCAACCTGCATTTAGCAACCAAAGGTGTACTATACAAATAGTGCAATCCTAAGGACACTTATTAGTCAGTAAGCCCCATTGTGCCCAATTGGATTTCTAATTCATCATCATCAATGTGTTTAGGATAGCACTGCAGATCTTTCCCCAATCCCCCGTTAGACTGTCTGAAAGACTTCTCTTTCTCTCTCTCTCTCCATCCTCCATATACTTTCCATTTGCTTTTTAACATGCAGCCTGATGAAGAATTCTGAAGAACTTGAAAGTTTGTATATTGTAATGGACTGTTTTTGGTTGGTATTAATAAAAGGTACTGCATGGCTTTACCTTTTGAATGTTTAAATGATACAGTATTTTAAATTTCTCTTATGCAGCCACTCAAATTTGACCTTTTTCCATCCAATCCTTTTCGTACATTGCCTGAATAAGGTATAGGATCCTTACCATACATTCCTGTGCAGATTCTGTGATGCCATATTCATTATTGTTATTACTAGAAATGTCTGTTTTGAAACCTCTGGTACATTTTTGAACATCAGTTAATCTCATACACTTGGAAAGGGTAATCATAGTTCAGAAGAAAGAAATATATAAAAATTGAAGCCTGAGGTTGAAAACAAACAAACAAATAAATGTCAGAGGACAAGAATCCTATGCATGGATCCTTTCTGAGATCCTTTCTAGATATGACTTTAATAGCAATATCTTAATAGCAATAAAATGCTATTTGTACAACAAACAAACAAATGTCAGAATCCTATGCATGGATCCTTTCTAAGATCCTTTCTAGATATGACTTTAATTATATGTATCTTAATAGCAATAAAATGCTATTTGTATACTCATATTTGGTCAAATTGCTTCAGGGCAATGCTGGAAGTGCAAAGGAACATTTTTTAAAAATTGTTTTTAATTTAGTTTTATTCATATACATTCATACACATTTTAAAACAAATTTAAAAAGTCTTGCATTCTTAGTTCTTCAACTTTTAACTAAATACACTAAATAACTTTAAACCACTTGAGCCTTAAAAATAAAAATTATCATTCCTTTGGAGAGATATAAATTTTAGCATAAGAATAA
>NW_015159816.1:136494-142834 GCF_001447785.1 Gekko japonicus
AAATCCAAAACATGAGTTATACATTTGGGCAAATGCTTTTGGGATTAAATATAACCAATTAATCATTTTCCATAGATTTTCCTTGATATTCAAACTTATAGAAAACTAAGATGCATATGATAAAGAAAATCCCCAAACTTCTGTTAAAACTTCATGTCCCAGTACTGAGCTCCATTTTAGCTTAAACTTTGGCATTTCTATTTGGTTTTGTTCTATTATCAGCGGATAAAATTTAGGAGAGAATCTCAGGATGTAGTGTGAATAATTCTTCAAACTCATTTTTATGCCCTATCCAATTAGCCCTATAATTCAAGTTAGGTATGGAATTCTTCATCTGGTACTATTCAAACCATGATATCTGACCATTACTTATCCTAAACACTTCCTCATATGGGATTACACTGCCAGAGACTACCAGTGAAACATAACAATCAACTTTATTGTGTTCCCATTTACTCAATGATGTTAGTTTAAAATTTTAAACTTCCTCTAAGTCTCTAGTGAAATCATTGGAGAAAACGTCTTCCTATTTCTATTTCATACCATCAATAAATTATCATTAACTAAATTACTCTTATTATAAATGTTTTTTTCCCTAATCTTTGGAGCAGCCCATAAAAAGTCCTAAATGGCATTTTGATTTCCACTTGCTCATTTACTAACTCAGTCAAGGTATTCTCTAGTTTAGTCCATTCTGACAGACAGGTTACCTGGGCTGCACCATGGTGGGCTTTTAAGTCTGGGATAACAAGACCACCCATGGACCACTTTGACTGAGCTAGCAGCCAACCTACCTTTGATCTTCTGGCATTCCAGATAAACTCACTTAACATTCTTTGCCACTCATTCGGTGTTTCATCTGCCTTACCATTGGGATATTCATTAGAAGATAAGTTAAATTTAGGGATAATCATCATTTTAATAACTTAAATCAGCCCTAGAATGGAATTTTTTTCCATAATGAAAGTTTTAGCTTAATACCAGATATTACAGGTTTGAAATTATCCTCAGTCTTCACAGAGGTACTCTGATTTATCTGCACATCGAAATAAGTAACATTTTTTCCCTTTTCAACCTTTCAGTCAATTGGAAGAATCTAATTCAGCCAGGGGCCCATTGAACAGTATTATTTATTTAAATTGTTGTGAACCTCCCTGAGCCCCATGCAAGCAGGGAAGGGTGGTTAAAATATCTAATCTAACAAATAAATAAATAAATTTATTATTTACTACATTATATTCTTAAACCACCTTCCCCGTGGAACATAGCTTAACAATACATCAATTTTAAAAATCCAGAATACTTTCACAATTAAAAAAATAAAATAATAAAATTCACAATTTACATTAATAGGACAGTAGTGAAACTATAACCAACAAGATGGCAATAAGATTGCCATAATATGCCACTGCCTTTTGGAGGGGGAGGCAGGGAAAACAGGAGTGCCAGTCAGATGAAAAGTCATCACTGTCCTCAACCAAATGCCTGGAGGAACATCTCTGCCTTGCATGCCCTGCAGAACTGTGTTAAGTCCCTCAGGACAGGGATGTTGTTTGGCAGAGTTACACTAGAGAGTTCCACCTGGTCAAGGACAGCCAGATGTCTCTTGGGCTGGGGGACACTAGTAGGTTCTTGTCAACCAAGTGTAATGCTCTTCAGGGGGTATAACAGGAGAGGTAGTCCTAAAGATATGTGGGTACCAGACCGTTAAGTGCCTTGAAGGTTAGTACTATAACCTTGAACCTGATCCAGTACTCCACCAGAAGACAGTGCAGCTCGCACAGAACCAGTAGGATACGTGCTGAATGTGGAGTCCCCGTTAGGACCCACATTGCCATATTCTGGCTCAGTTGGAGTTTCTGGGTCCATCTCAAGGATAGCCCTATGTAGAGCGAGTTACAGTTGACTAATCTGGAGGTGACCATTGCATGGTCAGGGTGGGACAGATAGGGGGGCAGTTGCCTGACATGGTGTAGCTGGCGGAATGCCAGTCTGACAACATTTGTGATCTGGGCCTCCATTGATAAGGAGACATGCAGAATCACACCTGGCTCTTGACAGTTGGTTCCAGTATCAAGGGCACACTGACAAGAGCTGAGAGTCAGCTAAATCCCCCCTTCCCAGCCACAGAACCTCCATCTTAACAGGATTCAGTCTCAACTATCTCTGTTTCAATCATTCCACTATATCCTCTAATCCCTTAGCCAGATTTGCTGGGGTGGTATCCAGTGTTCCCTCTAAGCTGAGTTAGTGTGAGCTAGCTCACAGTTTTTTAGCCTCCGGCTCACACATTTTTGTCTTAACTCAGGAAAGATGGCTCCAGAGCAAACTAATTTATGCAGTAGCCAAATCACTTGCTCACAACTTTAGTGCCAGTAGCTCATAAAGTAGAATTTTTGCTCACAAGACTCCACAGCTTAGAGGGAACATATCCAGCCAGCAACTCATCAACAGATATAACTGGGTGTCATCAGCATACTGGTAATGTCCCAGCCCAAAACTCCACACCAGTTGGGCAAGGGGGTGCATGTAGATGTTAAACAACATTGGAGAGAGGATTGCCCCTTGGGGCACCCCGCATACGAATGGGTGCCTAATTGACGCCCTCTCCCCCAGCATCACCCGCTGTCCCTAACCTTGGAGAAATGAGGTAAGCCACCTCAAAGCTAACCCATGGACTTCTATGTTGGTGAGGCAGTGGGTCAAAAGATCATGGTCAACCATGTTGAATACTTCTGTAAGATCAAGCAATGACAGCAGCGCCAACCTGCCTTGATCCAACTGTTTGTGCAGATCATCTGTGAGAGTGACCAATGCTGTCTCTGTCCCATGGCCAAGGCAGAAGCTGGACTAGAATGGATCCAGCGCCAATGTGTCATCCAGAAATCTTTGGAGCTGTTCTGCTGCTGCTCTCTTGATTACCTTACCCCAAAATGAAAGGTTTGAGACTGGGTGGTTATTGGAAGGATCCTAAGGATCCAAAGTTGGTTTCTTCAAGAGTGGTGCAACCACAGCCTCTTTTAGTCTCTCTGGGTAGATCCCTGAATCCAGGGGCAGATTGATAATGTTTACCAGAGGACTCCATATTCCCTCACTACCAGCCTTCACCACCCATGAGGGACACAGGTCTAAGAGCCATGTGGTCAGCCTAACAGCATCCAGAATCTTGTCATCATTGACTCCAGAGAGTTGGCTGTAGTTGTCAAATATTGAATCCAAAGACAGCCAAGGGTCCTCCAGTTCACATACTGTATCAATGTAGGCCAGAAGGTCATGGCAGAGTGAAAAGACTTTATCTGAACAGAAGCTCACAAAAGACTCACAGCGAATGGCTGAATTTCTAACATGTTATCACTATTTTTTCTACATTTAGTTTATAACCTGAAATTTCTGAAAATGAATAAAAATTGGACTTAAATGACCACTAGATCTCAAAATATCCATTAAAAAGATCACAATATTGTCAGCAAACAACATTATTTATAGTTCATTGTGCCCACCTTTAGCCCAGAAATTCATCTCCAGAGATATAAGGAATTAAATAATTAAGGTACAGATTAAATAGCAATGGGGCAAGTATGCATCCTTGCTTAACTCTTCTGCTCAGTGGGATAGCCTGGTCAGTTCACTGGATGAACCACATCTCACTTGGGCTGTAGGCTGGTCATATAATTGTTTGATCAAAAATAGGAGACACAGTTAGTTCAAAAACACTGAAAATCCATATATAATTCAACCCATATTTACAAAGATGCTTTCTTTAAAAATATATATATAGAACAACCACAACAAGACAAAGGGATCGATTCTGGTATGTTTTGGAGTGGGCAAGAACTGGGCAGCTTTTGTACAGGCTGTAACGTCAGTCACTGAAACGGTCTTGGCTTTGCGTTGTCACAGATGACCCTTTATGGAATCTAGGAGAAGCGGCTCTCTCTTGCACACGGTTTCCTGGGAGTGTCATCAAATGCAGGTGAATAAGAAAATACACAGGAACCTTTACTAAGAACAATTAACTGGGAAAGGTTTGGACTTGAGCCAGTTTGGTGTAGTGGTTAAGTGTGCAGACTCTAATCTGGGAGAACCGGGTTTGATTCCGCACTCCTCCACTTGCACCTGCTGATGTGACCTTGGGTCAGTCACAAGCTCTGGTACAGCTGTTCCTGAAAGAGCAGTTTGTGTCAGAGTTCTCTCAGTCCCACCCACCTCACAGGGTGTCTGTTGTGGGGAGGGGAAGGGAAAGGAGTTTGTAAGCCGCGCTGAGACTCCAAGTGAAGGGCGAGGTATAAATCCAATCTCTTCTTCTTCTTGAGCTCAACTATACCTCCCGAAAACCAGCTTTGGTCGATATAGTGTCTTATCTTATCTCTATTTCATTTCAACTGATTCATCATCAACAATTTCATGGATCTCTCAGGATTGTCTAATACATTGTAGAAACAGTTTCTAGAAAAGCCTTTCCATGGGCGAATGAAGTTGAATTCAACTTTATTCGCCCATGAGAGATCCATGAAATTGTTGATGATGAATCAGTTGAAATGAAATAGAGTGACACCACATGTATACATCATTGTTCAGAAGAAGACTTGAGTCGAAATGGCAAAACATTCCGGAGATCACCATCTTCACTTGCATTTGATATGTTATGCAAATATTGTACACTGTTTTGTATGAAATCTTTTTTATTAATATTTCAAATGTATTAGCGCAAACTCCTGCACAGGTGTGTTTTTAGGTGTTTTTTTTTTGTTACTACTTCGGTCTGTTCAGGGACTGTGGCCATCAGTTTTAGACACTACGCTACTTTGGTTACATAGTAACCTCCATGCTGACCTCTGCAGATGACATTCATTTCTTAAAGGTACAAGTGCTGCTCTTATTATTTTGAGGGAGTTTGAACCCCAGTGTGTTTTTTATTTTTTAGATTTCAGAGTATTTTACAAACCGAGCCTTTTCTCAGGTTTGTAGAAAGATCTGTCTGGTCAGTTCATAGTCCTAACCTATGGATTTAAATGTCCACGGATACCCAAGACCTAACAAACGTGAAGAATTATAGACCAATTTCCCTCTTGAATAATGACTATAAATTATTTGCTAAAGTCATTTCTGAAAGGCTGAAGTCCTACTTGAAAGATGCTATTAAAGAAGAACAAGCTGGTTTTTTTACCAAATAGACAGCTAAAGGATAATATAATAATGGTTATTGATGCAATTGAGTACTATGATAAACACCCAGGGAAAGAAGTCGGTTTTTTCTTTGTAGATGCAGAAAAAAGCCTTGATAATTTAAATTGGGATTTTATGTACCATGTTATGGAAAAAATGGACATTGGAGAGTCATTTACAAATATAATCAAGAAAATTTATTCGGAACAAAAGGCAGCACTAATAATAAATACAGATGTGACAGAACATTTTAAAGTTCAAAAGGGGACAAGGCAAGGGTGCCCTTTGTCCCCATTATTATTTATCTGGATTTTAGAAATATTGCTTGAACGGATTAGAGAAGATAAAGAAATTAAAGGATTATCTATCAAAGGTTTTTCCTATAAATATAGAGTTTTTGCCGATGACGTAATGTTTTTGGTAGAAGATCCGATACAAAAATTACTGTTGCTTATAGAGAAGATAAAAGAATTTGGAGATTTAGCGGGATTCTATGTAAATAAAAATAAATCCAAGGTGATGTGTAAAAATATGACCGGTGTGAAACGACAAATTACAGAAGTTAACACAATGTGAAGTAGTTAAAAAGACAAAATACTTAGGTATCGAACTGACAATGAAGAATATTGACCTCTTTAAGAATAACTATGATAAACTTTGGCTTCAAATTCTTCAGGACATAAAAAAATGGAATGTATTAAACTTGTCGTTAATGGGTAGAATTTCGGTGGTGAAAATGAACATTTTACTGCGTTTGATGTTTCTCTATCACACCATTCCAATAGTGAAAGACTCAAAGTTGTTAAATTCTTGGCAGAAAGAGGTCTCAAAATTTGTAGGGGTGGGGAAAAAACCAAGGATCAAGATGAAGATCCATTGTGATGCAAAAGAAAGAGGTGGATTCCAGTTACTGAATTTCAAACTGTATCATGATGCAGTATGTTTAACATGGCTGGAACAATGGATCACTTTAGACAATAGAAAATTGTTGGCATTAGAAGGACATGATTGTAGATTTGGATGGCATGCATACTTATGGTATGGGAAAACAAAAACGGATGTTTTTTTTAAGCACCACTATATCAGAAGAACGATATTTGATACCTGGATTAAATATAAAAGTTTTTTTTCAGATGAGAGACCACTTTGGATAATACCAGCAGAGGTAATTAAA
>NW_015159816.1:143526-145147 GCF_001447785.1 Gekko japonicus
GATAGATAAAAAGATAGGTTACCTGATAGAAAATGTTGTTAAAAGAATGGGAAAAAGAGAAAAAATTCAAGAATGTAATAGAGGTTCAAGCACTGTGGGAAGTCAGAAGGGGGGGAGATAATTGGATAAAAGGATATGAAAAGTTTGCTATATGACATAAAATTTTACTTACTATTATATCCTAATAAAAATTGTTTTTTTTTAAAAAAAATCCACGGATGGGGTCATGTTGTGAATTAGATATATTGATAACTGTGCTTAGAATTGCATTCATAGCCTATCTTTTGCCAGATCATAGGAATTTTATTCCTGATGGTGTTAGTAACACCATTGTAAGTCAGGGTTTGGGTTTTTTAAAGAGACTCATGAGAATACTTTCCTCCCAGGGTTAACTTGTTTCTTTTATTCAGACTTGTTTCTTTTAGACTTTTGAGGACAATTTCTGTGAATCCTCTTCTGAATGGTGCTTGCTCTTGGTGATGGATACTGTATTGCAATATATCTTATTCTGCTGTTAGGCTGAAATGGATGAGGTGCTTTAATGATTCTCCTCTAGGTATGAATGGGTTGTGGTGAAAGATGTTAACACAGTCAGCACTTTTATGTGTTGTGTCCTTTTATCACAAAACATTGCAGCTGAAATTCATGGAGCTGCAAAGGAAGGAATAGCTAGTGGCATCAAGATGATACTGCCAGTTCCACAAAAGCATGGAGAAATGCTTAGCAAGTAATTTTCCCATTGCTTGTGTGCCCACCTTGGTCCAGCTGAGATCCAATGTTCCATGCTCACTGGCTCATAGAAAAACCTTGCATATATTTCATCTATTTAAACATATCAAACAGGTAATATCAAAGTCTTCCCTTATTTTCTTGACCATCTCAAGGTTGCATAGAAAAAAAGGTATCAAAGCATCAAATGTTGACTTGGAATATTTGTTGACACTCTTATGTTCTAGAAAGGGACATTGTACATTTGAAAAACAACAGCAAGGTTAATTTAATAGTATATCTGACCAAGGTGTGTTTATGTAAAGCTTTATTTTTTGACAGTGTTCTCTCTCTCGGCCAGTGCACAAATATAAAATTACAGACTTTTTAAATAGAGCTTGATTTCAGTTTTCATAAATCCATTCTAATAGACCAGGGATAGGCAAGTTTTCAATAACAGTAGTTAAATCTGTATATTGTTTGGAGAAAAGATGCATTACATATCTGCTGGATTTTATTATCATTGCAAAAATGTACTTTTTAATGATTAAAATATTCTTAAAATCTTCCAAAAATGTATGATTGTCACTCAAAAACTTTTCTCTTTTTTGTCAGCAGTTGCAATTTTCCATTGTGTTCTATTTTAACGGTTGTTTGATGTCACAAAATGTAATACCTATTATTCCAAGGGAACCAGGTTTTTAAGAAGCATTGGGGGGGGGCTAGCTAGAATGCAAATACCAAAATTCTTTTTATTGTACTAGCAGACACTGAATCAAGCGAGCTTCTGAAGATTTCCCCCCCTGCAAATTACGTTGATGTATAATAACTTGGATTCATCATGATTAGTTCAGGGACCTGAAATGTTACCCTATTCCTTTAGTAATTTGGGAATAGTGATTTTTAACACAAG
>NW_015159817.1:0-51189 GCF_001447785.1 Gekko japonicus
TTTCCTGGAGAAGTTGGCATAACACCTAGTGGGGTTTCCCCCGATTGTGGACTGGTAGGACCTGGCAACCCTATTTACAGCACATGGACAAAAACAGGGAATTCAGAGGCTGTAGTAAGTAGGGAAATTGGGTAAGACCGAGGAGAAAAGCTCAGCTGAATCAACCACAATCTTCCCTCTCCCACACCCCTATTTTCTGAATCAATGTTTTAATCCTTCCTCCCAGACTAAAAGGTCTGTAATGACCTGACGGCCAAGCAGGGAGGAGCCAGGTGTTGCTCTGCTCCTGAAGTCTATGAAAATATAAAGTGCTAGGAACACTGGAGGATTCAGAGGAGGGCTCTGGGGCCCTGGCTTAGTGATAGTTTGATCCTAAACAAAGTCATACCTGTTAAACGTGCACTGACTTGCATGGGACCTGGGGATCCCCTGGAATTACAGCTCATCTCATCTCCAGACAAGAGAGATTAGTTCCCCTGGAGAAATAGGCTGCTTTGGAGGGTGGACTCTATGCAGGGTTGCCAGCCCCTAGGGGGCTTCTGGGGGCTTCAGTCTGCCCCCAGCCCTGCCCACCAAGAGAGAGTACCCGCCCGGCCACCCCTCCTGCCCGATTTAAAGGGCTTCAGCTGGTTGGCGGGAACCACGTGGCCCGTTGACCAGCTGGATGGCCCTTTAAATCCAGGAGGGAGGGTGGGAGGGGGAGGTCGCGGGTACAGGATCCACTCATAAAAAGACCCAAATACCCCCACTGGAGTGAGGAGGGGACCTGGCAACCCTAACTCTACGGTATTGTACCCTATTGAGCTCCCTCTCCTCCCCAGGCGTCACTCCCAAATCTGTAGGAGTTTCCCAAGCTGGAGCTGGCAACCCTACCCCCCCACCTGTGGCCAGGGGGCCCTAGCAACCCTATAAGATGCCACACTCAAGATCCAGTCCAATAAACAATTCCTGGAGGAATTGTATAGCTCTCGATGTTTGAAAAAAGCAAAGAACATTTTGCAGGATTTGTCACATCCTGAACATTCCCTGTTTGAACTGCTGCCTTCGGGCAGAAGATATAGGACAATTAAAGCAAGGACAAATAGATTAAAAATAGTTTTTATTCGAGAGCTATTATTGCCTTAAATGCTGTATGAAATTGGAATTTGGGTGACATTGGTGGTTTTAAGTTGTTATGTGAACCTTAAGGGGGTATTATTATTATTATTATTATTATTATTATTATTATAACAAGTTTTTCCTGAATAATTATCAGCAGTGTTCCCTCTAAACTGAGTTAGTATGAGCTAGCTCACAGTTTTTTAGCCTCCAGCTCACAGATGTTTGTCTTAGCTCAGGAAGGATGGCTCCAGAGTAAACTAATTGATGCAGTAGCCAAATTGCTCACTCACAACTTTAATGCCAGTAGCACACAAAGTAGAATTTTTGCTCACAAGACTCCATAGTTTACAGGGAGCACTAATTATCAATGTTGTAGGATTACGTTTCTAGCACTGCTATCCCATGTACTGGGAGTCCACACTATATGCGATCCTCTCAGTATATGGGATTACCATTTTTGCAGCACATTTCTTTTGCAGCTTCAGTGCACACTCTCTGAAAACTGGATTTTGGGGGGTGGGGATATGCATTCATGCATGCTGAAACTGAAACCCTTTCTAGGCAAAGTGGTGATCCCATGTATGGAGTTGTTACACTTAGCACACTCTTCCATTACAACGGAGAACAGTGCCAGAAAAATGTCTGAAAAGAACTAATGAATATGATATAGGGTTTTTTTCCTGTTTTTTTTTAAACCACTATTGTTATGATGTGCTTTCAGGTGTTCCCCCCCCCCCCCCCCTTTTTTAAAAAAAATGGTCAAGGAGGATATCATTTAAAAATAACAACCTAGTTTCCCGGCAAGCAAGCTCTTCCAGAGGGAGATGGTCTGGGACCGTGCTAGGGACCACTGAATGCATGTAAATTGAGTATAGGAGGGTCTTGTTTTATCAAGAACACTTGAGGGTATTACAGTTTGTCAGGCAACAAGTGTGAACTGGCACAAGGTCAGCATGAGAAAAGTAGGCGAAGAGAGCCAGTTTGGTTAGGAGCGGCAGACTCTAATCTGGGAGAGCCGGGTTTGATTCCCCACTCCTTCACATGCAGCTGCTGGGTGGTGTCCTTGGGCAAGCCGCAGTTCTCTCAGAGCTCTCTCAGCCCCACCTACCTCACAGGATATCTGTGGTGGGGAGGGGAAGTGAATGAGATTGTAAACTGCTCTGAGACTCTGAGTGAAGGGTGGGGCATAAATCCAATCTCCTCCTCTTCTCCTCCTCCTCCTTCTTGGATATGGTTATCATACATCCTATAAATTGCTTCCTTATATTCTGGGGAGGTGTTGTGCACAAAGGGATGGGTGGCTTGTGCACAACAATTGTTCATGCTGTACAATTAGCCCGGTATTTTAAGAACCGCTTTGAGAAAGAAAACCTGGCATTCAGGCTGATCCACAGTCAAGACTCTCAGGCAAAAATTCTCAGAATTGGCTGAAATGCAGGTTCTTTGGCTGTGGTGGACTACCTGTGCTCCCAGGGGTTTCAGAACCAACCTTTTAAATGGCAGTCTGAATCACCAATCTTCCATGGACTCTCCCAGCCTCTCCCAGTCTTCTGTGGAGGACTGCAGCCTATGACTTCTGAAAAGTGAAAATTGAAATAAATAAACACATGGAAGCATTGCTCATGGCTGAGAGTTATGCATAGCGTGTCCTTATGCACCAGTGCAATCAATCAATCAATCAAATTCATGATCCTAATGTTTATAAAATTCTGATGCCCTTTAAAACTGATGGCCTGAACTCATTTTGAGAAAGTTTCCTAGGGTCGGGAGTCCCATAAACTACTGCTAAGGCCCCAAAGAACATGATTAACAATTTACCAAAGCAGAACGAACACTTAGATTCTGAGGACCTGTTCTAATTTATAATAAACACCTCAGCATCTCCTGAACAGCAACAATTTTTTTGGTCAGAAAACACAATCTGCCCTTTATCGTTAAGGATGCTCAGAAACAAATTACTGCTGCAAAATGTATCTTATCCCTTTGACAAACAGCAAACGGAGACAAGAAGTCCCCTTAAAAGTGCAAAGAGGTCAGATAAGCCCATGGTGAAGAGAATTAATTATTTGCCTGTTGCCTAGGCATTTATTAAACGCCCTCAGTGTTCTTTGAAATAATGAGGGAAAACAATGTACTTGCTTGAAAACTAATTAAGAAGCCAATCTAAGGGAGGCTTGGCTCATTTATGTGGTTTTTTTCTCTCCTCTGTATGGCGCTCCTGAACTGGGCAGTTGTGATATCACAGCTATGAAACATATTCCCCACCCACACTGCCTAGTAGTTGCTTAAATAACTATAAAAATATTTGCTACCATGAATGCCAAGCAGGAGCAGAGCCTGGGCTGATTTGGCTCCTGTTGCCATATTCCCAAAATACTTGATAGGGTCCCCAGCTCTCAGTTGGGAAATACCTGGAGAATTTGGGGGGTGGAGCCTAAAGAGGGTAGGTTTTGGGGAGCGGAGGGACTTCAAGGGATATAATGCCATACAACCTACTTTCCAAAGTGGCCATTTTCTCCAGGTGAGCTGATCTCTGTTGCCTGGAGATCAGTTGTAATCCAAGGAGATCTCCAACCACCACCTGGAAGTGTTGACAACCCTAACAGTAAAAGCATGACCATTGCAGGGGTTCTTTGCCTGTATGATGGGGAAATGGCCAGTCTCCCAGAAACAGCAAAACTTAACTTTTGTTATTCCTTAACATAAAGAAAGACCACATTCTCAGTTTGGTAGCAAATGTTGTGGGTGGCTTGGGTAGACAGTGTGATTGCCAGTCACCAGGTGTGGTCTCCAGGATCTCCTGGAATTATAATTCCATTACCTCCAGGAATTATAACAAATGCTCCCTCCAAGATGTGGAGTCTTGTGAGCAAAAATTCTACTTTGTGAGCTACTGGTGTTAAAGTTATGAGCGTGTGATTTGGCAACCCTAATGACATGTCATGTTGATGTAGGGTTCTTGCGGCACCTGGAGTTCTCCCAGAATTACAATGGATCTCCATATTACAGAGATCAGTTCCAATAAAGCAAATGGCAGCTTTGGAGGGCTAACTCTATGGCATCTCCTCCTTGCTGAGCTCCCTCGCTTTCCCTCTCCAAACTCCAACCTCCTCAGACAACACTTCCAAATCTCCAGAAATTTATCAAGCTGAAGTTGGCAACCCTATGCTGATGGCGCCAGAGTCTTCTTTAAATTTGGCCCTCAGACAGCTCACACAATGATAGACCACCAAGTCAGTGGCTCCTTGGGTGATTGATATCAGGTGTACTAACATAACACATACAAGGACTGAAGGTGGTAGGTGTGTCCTGTTATGTTGTTCAGCTAACTTCTTCTGGTACTTCGTCATCATCACCTTTAAATCTAGCCTTAACTGAATGAATGAAAATGGGCTTATTAGCTCAAAGTTATTGCAATATACAAGGTCTATAGTGCCCCTATTTGAAGAAGATCAGAAGAACCAGGGGTCATTTGGGGGGGGACGCGGGGGGACGCCATCCCCCCGGGTGAGGTGCGGGAGAGCGGGGCCTGGAGCTCCCTGCTGGTGCCCGCTGGAGGTCGCCGCAGGCTGTGGGGAGGACACACTTCCGGTGATGTCAGGGGGTGTGGCATATGCTAATGAGTTATGCTAATGAGTCCCCTAGCTCTTTTTCTACGAAATGACCCCTGAGAAGAACAACTTATAGGGGACAGCTGAAGGACTGCTAGTTAGTATGGCTAGATTAGGGACTTCCCACCATTTCAAATTGTCCTTCCTGTCTCCTGATTGGCTCTTTGGAGACTTCCTGCTTCAGCTGAGTCCTCTTTCTTCCTTCTTGCCTCTCATCATAGAAGTCAGTTAGTTGCCTCTCCTCTGTCGAATCAAAGTTTATTCTTTAATAAACCAACTTATTTTCCTTAAACAGTTGGTGCTCCTTTTCTCTGCGTATTTAAACTCTGCCAACAAAAGTATCATCTCACTATGCTTAGAAACTCAAGTTGCAGCCCTAAATCAAGCATCAGATCGATGAATTATAAATCTTTTGATAAACGTAAATGTGCACTCCCTGTCAGATGAAAATGTTCAGTATTTTCCATTCCTTCGCTCTATTGTCAACCAAAAGACTGCAACAAAGAAATTAGGAGATTGAGACTGGGGAGGGGATCCATGAAGGAGCTAGAAAAGATCCTTAAGTGTAAGGCTGTGTCACTGGCAACCAAGGTACAGTTAATTCATGCCACAGTATTCTCCATTACTATGTGTGGGTGTGAAAGTTGGACAATGAAGGAAGCTGGTAGGAAGAGAGTTGATTTCTTTGAAATGTGGTG
The DNA here is from genome assembly GCF_001447785.1 of Gekko japonicus. Taxonomy (NCBI): domain Eukaryota; kingdom Metazoa; phylum Chordata; class Lepidosauria; order Squamata; family Gekkonidae; genus Gekko; species Gekko japonicus. The sequence goes on from NW_015159817.1 coordinate 5,411, forward strand.
TTGGAGGAGAGTTTTATGGATACCATGGAGTTGAACCTCCAAAAAGACAAATAAGTGGGTTCAAGATAAAATCAAGAAAGAACTCTCCCTAGAAACTAAAATGACTACGCTGAGACTATGGTACTTTGGTCACATTATGAGAAGAAAACAGCAGCTGGTAAAGACAATAATGCTATGCTAAATTGAAGGTAGCAAAAGAGGAAGACCCAACAAGAGATGGATTGGCTCAGTCAAGGAAGCCAGGAAGGAAGATCAGTTTGCAAGACCTGATCAAGAAGGCTATTAATGAGAGGATGTTTTGGAGGACATTAATTCATAGGTTCCCCATTAAAGTCAGAAGTGACGTGACAGCACTTAACATATAAACACACCCTGTCGGGCAACATATTTTGAATCCACTTATATTTATTATAAGTTATTATAAAATCTACCTTTTTATAGATTTTATAATTTATTATCTATAATTATAAATTATTACAGGTATAAAATCTATAGACAGCAGGTAGCGTTAGAAGTCCAACTTGTGTCTTTTGTGCAGTGGGAACTGCCTTGGCCTGCCCCCTCTTCTGAAAAAGAGGATCTGCTAATTAATAAAGAAATCCCAGTTGAACTAATTTGGTTGCTTTTGAGGGTGATGGGGGGGGGGGCAAGGACGAGAGACCCTCATCTCATTATTCTGACCATAGGAGTAAATCCTCTTGGGATGCATACATACAATGAAAACAGTTTGCATGCATCCTATGAAATCAATGAAAGAATACATTTTTCTTTAAAACGATTGCTAATAAACTAACATTTCTTTAACTAGGTAACAATCCTGCAGAAACACATAAATGTAGGGTTAAGGAAAGAGATTCCAAACCAAAGATGGTATAACTTTATTTTTTTAGAGTTTGGATAAAGGGTATGTTAAAATGTAGACCCTCAAGAACAACAGCTACATGGTTAGTTCTCCTTCTTGCAGGTGTAATTTTTACAAATGGGTCACCAATTATTTCGTTCCCTTAGGTTCATCTGCTCCATAGGTATTTTCCAAATTTACAAATTACAATTACAAATTCCAAAATTACAAATTACAAATGGGTTACCAATGATTTCGTTCCCTTAGGTTCATCTGCTCCATAGGTATTTTCCAAATTTTAGGGACAACCTCTATTTTCTAGTAAGATTGCCTCCACTACTTTTGTTTCATCCACCAAAGATAAAAGCAGTAACATCTGGTACTAAAATAGTTTTTCAGGGGTGCCTTGTAACATCTTTTCAGTAAGATTTGGTGGAGTTACTGGTAGTCATGTCTCAGCTTCCATCCCAGAATCTGCATATTAGAGGGTTGGATCTAGGGTTGCCAACTCTGATTTGGGAAATTCCTGGAGATGGGGGGGGGCAGTGCCTGAAGAGGGAGGAGTTTGGGGAAGGAAGGGAATTCAATGGGGGTGTGATAGCATGCAATTCACACTCCGAAGTGGCTTCTTTCTTCAGGGGAAGTTGGCAACCCTAGTTGGATCCAGTGCAGCATTTCTGCTAATTCAAGGACTTCTGCCCAGAGAGAGTGATTTTCATGGACTCCTCTTCCCATGGCAGCCCATGGAATGGGGGAGTAGCACAAATCCGACTCTGTGGGCAGAAATCCTTGCCCCCACAGAAGCACTACTGGATCCAACTCAGAGAGGGGGCAGATCCATGTAAATACATGTGCATGAACACCCAAAATGCCATGAATCTCTGAGCCAGCCATTTTTGCATACTGCAGCTGGTGAGTTTCAATTTGATCAACTCTTGGTATCACATTCTAGGACAACTGTGGGTGTTTTAACTAAGCCTTTAACCAAAAGTGCAAACACCCTCTGCTCTTGAATAAGTGCTAGAGAGTCTATTTTAGAGAAAATAAATGGAGTAGGTGGGCAAGAGCCTTTAGCAATAAAGAGCCTTTAGCAATATATAATAGTGAAGAAGAGAAGAATAAATGGATTTTTCCTGTCTTTTATTGTTCCAGAATGTTAAGCTCTCCATAATAATTAGTAGTCCTGGTGTTTAAATAATTTTTTTAAAACCCTATTTTGAAGCATTTTTGTGCTATTTTAATTTTTTTAAAAATTATTGCATTAAAAGAAACAAATTTTCAGAAACACTACAGCAACAGGCCTGACCTGGATAGTCCAGGCTAGCCTGATCTTGTCAGATCTGGGAAGCTAAGCAGAGTCAGCCCTCGTTAATATTTGGATGGGAGAAGAGGTCATTTCGGGGGGGGAACGCGGGGGAACGCAGTTCCCCCGGGTGAGGTACCGGGGGACGGCGCACATGACGAAGCCCCGCCCCCTGCTTCCGGCTGCCCCGCTTCCGGCCCTCATTTAGCCAGGAGGAGGCAGGAGAAGAGGGAGGGTAAGTTGCTTCCTCCCTGCCTCTCCCCACCCCTGCATGCCTGGGGCCAGGGAGGGCATTCGCGGGGCTTCCTTGCACTCCCGCCGGCCTTGCAGGTCCACCACCCGGCCCCTCATGGGGCTCGGCAGTGGAGCTGCAAGGCCAGCGGCGGTGGCCAGGACCATTGGGGGCGGGGTGTGTGGCCTTATGACACACTTCTGGTGATGTCAGGGGTGTGTGGCATATGCTAATGAGTTATGCTAATGAGTTCCCCTAGCTCTTTTTCTACGAAATGACCCCTGGATGGGAGCCCACCAAGGAATACCAGGGTTGTGACACAGAACAGGCAATGGCAAAACACCTCTGAACGTCTCTTGCCTTGAAACCCCTGCGGGGTCACCATAAGTCAACTGTGACTTGATGACACTTTCCACCACACTGCAACAGGCTCATTACAGCACAAAACTGTATCTCTACTAACATAATAATTAGGGTTACCATACCAGCTCCAGGGTGGGAAATACCTGGAGATTTGGTGTGTGTGTGTGTGTGAGTGGAACTTAGGAAGGTCAGGGTTTTGGGGGGGGAGGTACCTCAGCAGGGTACAGTGCCATAGATTCCTCCTTCCAAAGCAGCCATTTTCCCCAGGGGACCTGATCTCTGCTGTCTGGAGAAGAAGAGTAATAAGAGATATCCAGGCCCCACCTGCAAGTTGGCAACCCTAATAATAATTCATAATTGTTCACAACTCATAATTGTCATAACTTAAATATTACTGTGAAATCCTTTAGTACTTCATCAACCATTCTATCTTAAAACAAATATATTAACAACCTCTAAGGCCCCACCCCCAAACCTCCGGAGATAGCAACCCTATTTCTCAACTCAGAGTGGGCAACCCTAAAAATGGTGCTCTGGGAGACAGGGGATCTGGGGAATGACATGAAGGGTGTGCCGCAGGAAAGGGGGGGGGAGTGATGGAAATTGCCAAGTTAGCCTGGCTGCAACCTATGGTCCTGCTGCTTAGGCACTGATTCACACAAACATCTTCTCAGCGTGGGTACAGCCTGCCTTCAAGGCCATCAATGGCTCTTTGCATCCCAAGGTGCTGTTTTTTTTTTAAAAAAAATCTATTTATTTTTAATTCTTTGTACACTGCCCACAAGCATAGCCACAGCTCCTGGGGCAGTGTGCACACCACTAAAAACACACACTGAAAATGTACATTGATCTGTAAAAGCAAGCCTATCCAAATTAATAAAACCAACAGGAATCAACTGAGACAACAATCAGAGCAGCAACAGACAAACTGCAACATAAAACTTTAGCAGCAGAAATATATATCGAGAAACTCTGTGCAGCAGGCAAAGTATGTATTTGGAAAATTTTGATGCTGCCTCCCCAGGGAACCTGCCTGAGGTAATCATAAACAGCGATGATGTGAACATTTTTGCAGCAGGTAAAAGAGGGAATCAAATCAGCAATGCAAAAATAATTGCAACAAATACTGGCCAGATGAACCCAAACTACGGATTAAACATGAAAATTAAATGCACAAATGCTTGGATAAATAAATATGTGCCCCTCTGCTTCCTAAATTCTTACAAAGAAGCAGGGGTCATTTCCTGCAGGAGTGCAGAGGAGCGGAGCTCCGGCAGTAAAGAGCCCAGGGGGCGGGTACATGCAACAAGCCCCACCCCCTGCTACCAGCAGCCCTCAGTCAGCGCAAGAAGCAGCCAGGTAAGCTTCAGAGCTTCCCCCGGCCCCCCATCCAAAACAGTCCAGTGGCACCTTTAAGACCAAGTTTTATTCAGGTACAAGCTCTCCCTCCTCTGCGAGGAAAGATGTGCACATTGCCACGCAATAGCTAGCAATCCAAAACAGTCCAGTGGACCCTGAGCAGTGGGTGTTGCCTTCTGACACACTTCCAGTGATGTCAGGGGGCATGGCATATGCAAATAAGTTATGCTAATGAGCTCCTGCATCTCTTTTTCTACGAAATGACCCCTGCAAAGAAGGTATCAGTGACCAAGCAGATAATGGCAGTGAGAGAGTTTGATCAATGCAATGCCACCTTGCAGCAACCTGTATGGCCTCAGTAAATTAAGGACCCTGGCAAGAAGACTTTCAGGGCCCCCACGTTCTGGCATGCACACCCTCCTTCTTTCCCATAGAAGGATTGTCCAGCTCCTTTTAACCCCAATGGCAGCAGGACTAAAAAAGAATGCGAAAGAGATTGACTCTGCTGCACTCTTAGGCACCATAGGGTTGCCAGCTCTGGGTTGGGAAATACCTGGGGATTTTGGAGGTGGAGCCTGGGGAAGCCAAGGTTGGGGGACAGAAGGAACCTCAACAGGGGATAACACCACAGAGTCCACCCTCAAAAGCTGCCATTTTCTCCAGGGGAACTGATCTCAGTCGCCTGGAGATCAACTGTAATAGCAGGAGATCTTAGGGCTGCCAAGACTTGTTGAATCGCGGCGGGGATCGTCATTCTTTACAGGAGCTCTGCCGCGGGGGATGGCAACAGGCGTTGCACTGCCGTCGCCAGGATGTGATGCTACGTGTCGCTCTGGCAACGGGGCTGTTTGGAGTCCCGTTGCCAGAGTGATGCGTAGCGTCACATTCTGGCGACGGTGGTGCAACGCCTGTTGCCGTCCCCCGCGGCAGAGCTCCTGTAAAGAATGACAATCCCCCGCCGCGATTCAACGAGACTTGGCAGCCCTAGGAGATCTGCAGGCACCACCTGGAAGCTGGCAACCCTAAAGGCACCTGTGTGATAGGAGAATGGGAAAGAGCCCCAGAGGTAGGGCTGCCAACCTCCATGTGGGGCCTGGAGATCTCCCACTATTACAATGTATTTATTTTTATTTAATTTGATTTGTATCCTACCCTTCCCGCCGAGGCAGGCTCAGGGTGGCTTACATGACATTACAGACAAAGATCTGTTCCCCTGGAGGGAATTGCTGCTTAGGAAGGGGGACTCCATGGCATTGTTGGACCCTGCCGAGGCCCCTCCCCGGGCTCCACCCCCAGAGTCTCCAAGTATTTCCCCACCCAGGGCTGACAACCCTAGATGCCACTGCAAGGGCAGAGGGGCAGATGCGTTAGGAAGCCATTTGCCCCTTCCTAGGAATGCCCGGCCTCCCTCTATAGCAGGAGACATCCTGCCATCTCCCTCCTCTTTGGAGGAAATGGGCTGGGTAGGTAGATGACTGTAGCATTTGACAGTTTAGTGGATATTTTAGTCTATTGATTTGGCTTGGTTTTAAATATTATCGCTCACCACTGGATAATGAGGTGCAGGGATTATATTTATTTTAAAAATCACAGACCGCTTCCTCCCGAGAAGTTCAAAAACAGCTTTCAAAAGCATTACAGGACACAGCAGAGTGTATAAAACTACTCTAAAAAAATAATCAACATTACATGCCAATTAGCTGGTCTCAGACATCAAAGCACATGTTGCAGCTGTGCAACACAACATCCAAGACTTCCTTTAACTCAGAATTTCTGCGTGTCGAAAACATTTCAGAAGCAACCCCCCCTCCCAGAACCCTCAAACACCCATTAATCCAGACATACCCAGCAAAATGGTGCAGCCCTGAGAAGCGCGGCCTGGAATGGTGCCCAGAGGCCTCTCCCGGGAGGCTGTCACAAAGCGTGGGTGCTACCAGGACACAAAAAGACCACAACCTAGCCAAGGGGGACCAAACACTGTGAGAAAACAACACTACTGTGGGGTTTCTGGTGGGGGGTTAGTGCTTTTAAAATACAATTTTATTATGTATATTTTAATCTGTTGCCTTGCCTTGATGGCCCTTGTGAGGGTAGAAAGGCGGGGTATAAATTCTGTAAAGCAAATAAATAATAAAAATGCAATTTGTGATGAGGGCCAGTCTTAATTGATACCGGGGGGAGTGGTCCTTCAGGTATGTGAGTCTCTGGCCAACAAGGGCTTTTTAAACACCATTCCTTTCCTTGACATACACTCGTACAGACACAACGTCTTGAGCTAAACATGGCAGGAAGTCTCAGAGCAACCCTTGGAAAAGCCTGACAACTCCCCCCCCCCCCGCAATCTAATCTTTTTTCTTTCTGGCAGCTAAAACTCTACCTAGGATGGCTGAGGTAGTGTCCCCTCAAGCATCCCCTTTAATTTTTTTGTATCTCCAACTGAAACCACAGGGGCTCTCTGGGCTTCTGCCTCTGTGTTTGATAAGGGTAGAATGAGGGACCACACATCCACACAGCACTCCTTTCTGGTAAATCCCAGCCACATCCCACAGCCTTTTCTATTCCCACATCACATACTTGAATGGAAGAGGCTCTTTAGCAGAATAATGAAAGGATGCCGGTGGGAACATCAGAGAAGAGTGAATAAACATGGAAAAGGGCATTTAGGCTTCTGTTTTCATATTGCTTACTTCTTTTTAGATAAACAAGAGAGGTTTGGAGAAAATGCTCCAGTTATGGGTAGGCAGACAATGGCATTAAAGTGGCCGGGTTCCCAGGCTCCATACACTGTGTGGGGGCCGGAGACCCCTTAGAATTACAACTGTTCAGACTACAAGCATGTGATCCTCTGGGGAAAATGGCTGCTCGGGAGGGTGTGTTCTGTCGCATTATACCCAGGTGATGCCCCTCCCCTCCCCAACCCCTGCTCTCCCCCAAAACTCCAGGAATTGCCCAACCTGGAATTGGCAACTCTAAATGAAGCTTGGAGTACAGATTCCATTGCCAATCCCCCCCCCCCCGGCTCTGTTCCTGTGCCTTGCGTGATGCATGAGGTCTGGTGAGAGTAACCACATCTCCTTAAGCTAAGACAGGAAGAACCCCGGGGTGGTGGTGGTGGAACCAGCTAGGGTTGGAGGTCCCAGAATTACACAGACCACAGAGATCAGTTCCCCTGGAGAAACCGGCTGCTTCGGAGGGCAGCTCATATGGGCTTATACCCTGCTGAGCTCCCTCCCCTCCTCAAACCCCACCTTCCCTAGTCTTCAGTCCCCAAATCTCCAGGAGTTGGCAGTCATATGAAACAGGGCCTTTCCAGTTGTAACATATCGAGAAATACTCTTCTGTGGGAGGCCTGCCTATCCTCTTCATCAGGGCTATTTTTGGGCAGGAACGCACAGGAACGGAGTTCCGGCTGGCTCCCAAGTTGGCCACGTCCAGCAGGAACGCATTAGCATAATAGGCCACACCCAACAGCAGAAACTCATTAGGATTGGCTACATTAGGGGTGTGTGGCCTAACATGCAAAGGAGTTCCTGCTACAAAAAAGGCCCTGGGTTTTGACAACAAAAAAGGTGAACAGAATAACAAGCAAAAGGTGGGTCTGGCTGGATGACCACACTTCTGGTAACATGGGGGTGTGGCCTAATATGCTAATGAGCTATGCTGCCAGGGGGGGGGCTGGAAATGCTGAGATTCTGTTGTTGGGTGTGGCCTGTTATGCTAATGAGTTCCTGCTGGGCTTTTCCTACCAAAAAAGCCCTGCTCTTCATGACTTTTCTCCTACCACCTCGTCGTTTCAGAAGCTTTTGGAAGCAGAGGAGGTGCTCTTCTGTCCTGGTCTGCTCACTCACCCCCAGCCTCTTTTGCTGACTGGCTTATTTTCAATGGCTAGCCAGAGTAGCCCTCCCCTCTCTCCAGCGAGCCCCAGGATCTGGAGGTGTGGAGCGGGTAGGACTGGGAGGAAGAAGGGACAGAGCTTCTCCTAATCTCCTGCTCTGGAGAGATGGAGAGAGCAACAGCAGAAGGGGCCCAGTTCCTCTGCCAGTCACCACAGCTGCTCCCTGTCAAGGCCCAGACCACTCCTGCTAGCTCCAGCCTCTGCAGCTGCAGCTGTTGTGACTAGGCTTGCCAACCTCCAGGTGGTGGCTGGAGATCTTCAGGTATTACAACTGATCTCCAGGTAACAGTGACTCCATGGCATCATGTCCCATTGAAGTCTCTCCCCTCCCCCAAAACCCACCCTCCTCAGGCTACACAACCCAAATCTCCAGGTATTTTCCAACCTGGATCTGGAAACCCTAGATGTGACAGAATGCAGAACCACAACCCCAGGCATGCTGCCAAGAATCCCCTTCCCCACCACTAGAAGAAGAAGAGTAGGTTTCTATACCCCTTAAGGAGTCACAAAGTGGCTTACTCTCATCTTCCTTTCCTCTTCCCACAACAGGCACCTTGTGGGGTAGGTGGGGGCAATGCTCCCCCTAAGCTGTGGAGTCTTGTGAGCAAAAATTCTACCCTGTGAGCTACTGGCATTAAAGTTGTGAGTGAGTGATTTGGCTACTACATACATTAGTTTGCTCTGGAGGCATCCTTCCTGAGCTAAGACAAAAATGTGTGAGCTGGAGGCTAAAAAACTGTGAGCTAGCTCAGGCTAATTCAGCTTAGAGGGAACACTGAAAGAACAGCTCTGAGAGAACTGTGACTGACCCAAGGTCACCCAACTGGCTGCATGTGGAGGAGGGAGGAATCAAACCTGGTTCTCCAGATGAGAGTCCACTGCTCTTAACCACCACACCACGCTGGATCTCAATGAACTCTTGGCAACCTCCACTCTCCTCTTGAAATAAAGGAAGACAATCTCTAAGGATAAAACTGTCCATTCTAGTCATAGTAATCAGGGATGAAGCATGAACAACTCTTTGGCAGTGCCCCATCAAAGGCTAGCTATCTAAGTCATTCAGGACATATTTATTGGGATGGGACCCCCCCACACATACACTTCTGTTTTGAGTTCCTCCCTAGAGATTGCCCTTGCTATTCTCCATTAGGACATATGACCTTTGGCTACATGTCCAGCAGCAAGGAGAAGGCAAAACAGGCTAAAATCTGGTATCCAAGCAATGCCCCAAAGTACCTCCAGCTCAACAATATTCAGTGCAGGCACGACTGTTCTGTCTCCTTCTCCCTTCTCTGAAACAGGCTGCAGCTGCTCTGCGGTAGCTGATACTGAATCACGGTCCAAGATCCGCTGACTGTAATTAAGGACGAGGCTGTTGTGATGTTTTCTGCTGTGACGGGATTTTTTTTTCCTTGCCAGGGTTTGTTTTATTATAAGAGTTTGGGGTTTGTTACATTTTTAAAATATATGGGTTGCTGCTTAGTGCCTTGAGGGTGTCTTTGATGGAAAAAAAAGTTTGGATTCGATGCACAAATTAAACTTCCAGCACTACTTTGTCCTACTTTGGGTGCACCGTCGGCCCAGCATATGTGCACTAAAAACTCCAAAACACTTACATAGCAAGACTAGATCATGGAGGCCCTGGCATTACGGTTAAGCCTGGCAACTGGCAGCAGGGTTGGGGGTGGGGACATTGGGGCATGTGATGTTGATGATGTCACCACGTCACTTGCAGGGAACACCCAGAAGTGACATAGGGTTGCTCTAGGAATTGACAGAAATAGGGTTGCCAAGTCCCAATCATGCTCTGGTGGGGGGTGGGAGGGAACTTTCCAGGACTGGGGAGGAACACAGTGATGTGTCCACATTGCCTGGAAGTAACGTTGGTATGTTGGGGACATCGGGTGGCAATGCTCTGGATTTTGGACAAAACTTTATGGTAGAATCATAGAGTTTTGCCTCCAAACCAGAGTGTTGTCACCTTACGTCTCCAATGTGCTCAAGTCACTTCCAGGTGACACAGGCACATTGTGTTTATTTCTGGCTTCCTGGAGATAAGAGTGGGTAATTTGGGGCTGGGGGAGCGTCCAAAAGCAGGAGACCCCTGCTCAGACCAGGGGACCTGGTAACCCTAGCCAGAAACTGTACAATAAAACCATAGAGTTTCCAGTGATTCCTAGAGCTTCCTGATGTCACTTCTAGGTTTTCCCCAGAAGTAAAATGGCTATGTTGGTGATGTCCCTTAAAAAAAAAAAAATTCTCCTGCCACTGATCCAAATGGCATAAGGAACAGAAGGCTAACAGTGGGAGACCTCCTACCACTGTGGGAGGCCCAGTAGCTGACATGTTGTCATAAACCCCTGTTGTCCAAAACCCAGTTTGGTGTAGTGGGTAAGAGTGGTGGACTCTAATCTGGTGAACCGGGTTTGATTCCCCACTCATCCACATGAAGCCAGCTGGGTGACCTTGGGTCAGTCACAGTTCTCTCTGGACTCTCTCAACCCTACCTGCCTCACAAGATGTCTGTTGTGGGGAGAGGAAGGGAAGGTGATTGTAAGCTGCTCTGAGATAGTGGGGTTTAAAACCAGGTAGTGGAGGGTGGGGTATAAAAACAACTCCTCCTCCTCTTCTGTAGAAGAGAAAGTGGGTAGGGTTCATGGTATCCTTAGGAAGAACTGCTGAAATCTGAACAGATACAAGAACTGCAGTAATGTCCAGCAGCAGAATTGGCTGGAACTAGTCTCTTGTGCACAGGCACCCTAGTCTGTGCCGGGGAGCTGAGGTTGGTAATGGCAGCAGTAGCTCCTTTGTCTGGGTACGCTGCCTGCAGTAAGTGACTGAAGCATCTTTTCCTGGAACAAACGGCCTCCTTTAGGGGTTAATGGACGTACATTTCTAAGGGGAGATCTGAGCCCCATTAACTGCTAATTATGAGCCACCCAAGGAATGTCAATACATTAGGATGGAGAGGAGGTGTCAACGCACTGATTAATGAAGTGGCACATAGATTCATTCTCCGCCTGTCTTTGACCACAAGTCATTAGCCGACTTCTCCAATACTTGGGAGGGAATGGTCGGCTGCTTTCCAGGGCAACCTTCCTTAACCATGTGGCTTAATAGAAGGAAAATGTGTGTGTGTGTGTGTGTACCATGTGAGTATTCTGTAAAGAACAATCCAGGCTAAAATTAAACTGCATAAATAAAAGCAATATGTTTATGCAATGCATTGCAGTTAACGATGGGTTTATGTTGTGATTTTATTGTGGCTTGGTAGGTGGTTTCTTTACATGCACTCCCTCACTCTGAACATGAAAGTTCCACTTTTGTTTACTGTTTGGGGGGTGGGGACACTGTGTCTAATCCATTTACTGAAATCTTCTATGCTCAATTTATTTCATGACCGCTGTGTTGAGGCATGTTACTCAGCAGCTACTGCTCCATGTACTATCTAATGTCTGTGTGCATTGATTTTGAGCATGCTGTTGAAAACAGGCTTTGCCATTGGATCTCAGAAGTCCATGAGTTGATGCACATAAAGCTTATGTGTGGCGAAATCTGCACATGAAACTCCCACATACTGCACCAGACCATTAGACCATTCTGTCTGGTGGTGGCTTTCCAAGGTCTCAAGAAGGGGACTTTCGCATCTTCTACTACCTGATCTTTTCAACTGAAGATGCCAGGGATTGAACTCAGGACCACTTGCATGCAAAACAAATGCTCCATCATTGAGCTAAGGTCCCTTTGTTCGGCAGTGCACAGCATCAGTGTGTTACGCCAATTGCTTTATTTACAGCAGGTGGCTAACTAAATTTAACGTGAGTCCTTGCCAAAATTTACGGAGGTTCTGCCAGCCCCAGAGAGTACCAGTGATGGAGACGAGACTAGTGTTTTTCCAAAACAAATTGTCTTTTTACTGAGCAATATCGAAACCACATACACACAAAATCAGTCTCACATTCGCATACAATCAAGTTTCCTTTAGAGTTACAGGAATAGAAAATAGTTTCTCATTTACTTAGGAGGTAGGTAGGTGCACAGTTTAATACTTGCCTGTTCCTGAAGTCTTGTCTGTTGCAATGCAAAAATAGGTGAAGAATGATAGAATCTAGGGGTACTTCTAAATCACACTCGGCTAGAACCAGCTAGCAGTGCATGGACCTCTTAGGCCGCGCACACCAAAGGATCAACTAAAGACAAAGGGTTTTAGCAGGCTGGGCAGAAGGGGAGTTAAAGCAAGCAGGAGGGGGGGTAGTGGCTAGCAAAAGCCTTAACGCATGGTCTTCGCATTTTATAGTGAAATCTTCGGGTGGGTGGCAACCTAGCCAAACCGAGATCCCACCTATCTGTAGTCCGTCCCATCCCTACTTCTTATTGGTGTGTATAGTGAGGGGCAGCATCTTTAAGGGTTGGGCCAATATTTGAAACTCTTATTTTTATTTTATTTATTTACATGTGATTTCTATACCGCCCATGACCCCTAATGGGTCTCAGAGCGGTTTACATTAGACTACATCTGTAGTCAAATCCTAACTAGGGCCACAATTTGTGTGGGGAGGGGTTACCTAGCAGCACCCGGACAGCGGCTTTCTCTCCTTCTTGGCGGCTCAGGCGCAGTCTCAGCGCTCCGGGCAATTGGCGATCATCGGCGGGCTTCTTGGTGGATCCTCCGTCGGCGCGCACTGCTCTGGACTGCGGCTTTTCCGGCTACTCGTCCCTTTTCCGGCTAACTCTAGACTCTAACTCATGGAAAGCCATCTGGTCAGGTGTGAAACCTCATGTTCATGATTCTCCTTGATGTGCAGATAGATACTGGCTTTCTCAGGCAAACAAGGTACCATCCAACAGGAAATGGCCATTCAGATGCAGATTAGCTCCGTGTAAAACATGACATCAAGTCTCTCAGCAATGGGGGAATACTTGTCTTTTTAAGCTGTATTTCCTGCTAACAATGGTGAAATGTGCTTCTTCTTCCCATAAGGCTTAGTAGCTGTGTTTGTGTGTTTGCAAACTCATTAGCATGAAATGGAGTTCAGTACCTTCTATGTGAAAACCTCTCTCTCACAACAGGCGATTCAAACAGCTTTACCTTTGAGCCTATGAACAAATGTGTGTGCATAATCTATGTAGTGGGGAATACTTGTCTTTTTAAGCGTATTTCCTGCTAACAATGGCGAAATGTGCTTCTTCTTCCCATAAGGCTTAGTAGCTGTGTTTGTGTGTCTGCAAACTCATTCGCATGAAATGCAGTTCAGTACCTTCTATGTGAAAACCTCTCTCTCACAACTATGAGCAAATGTGTGTGCATATTCTATGTAATGTGTTAGCATATATATATATAAATTCATAAACAGCAAATATTAGTCCATTTCTCAACAAGTGGAAAAATTAGCACAGCAACTGCCACACCAAGAGTGGTCATCACAAACAGCCTATGATAAATCCTACGGCAGCCGACTGGCCATTTTATTTCTTCCTTCCCTCTCGCACAGCTGTCAACTAATTAAAGAACTGAATTGATTCATTGACACTTAAGCCAATTAATTAATTTAATTGAAACTAAACATACTTGCGTGATATTAAAAAGATAATTTTAAAGATATTGAAAGATATGTGGAATGATTTACAACTAATTGAACACAACTTCCACAAATTGTAATGGGGGGGGAGGGGGGGTCAACTTCACTGTTTTATTTTCATTCCTATTACACTTTTATACCAGAATCAGCAGTCTTCATTTCGAATTGCAGTCTGATCACCAACTGAGAGCAACACCCTTTTAATACTTGCCAAAGCTTGCATTTTATCAAATGGTGCAAACCATTCTCTCTTGTATTGAGAATATTGGCCATGCCTATTAGTGAACTGCTTTCCCACACCTGCCCTTCCCCTTTCTAACATTTATTTATTCACTTCATTTATACCCCACCTTTCTCCCCAGTGGGGATCCAAACCAGCTGACATCATTTTTTCTTTCCTCCATTTCACCCTCGCAGCAACCCTGAGAGGTAGGTTGGGAGGAGTGCGTGCAACTGGCCCAGGGTCACCCAGCCAGTTTCCAGGGCACATTGGGGATTAGAACCTGGGTCTCCCAGATCCTAGTCTGACACTCTAACCACTATACCACACTGACTCTCACTATCTGACATTCCCGCTTCCGCATTGTCATTTTTGTCACTGGTTGTCCCCATTGCTTTGGGTTCCCCCTCCCTTTTCCACATGTGTTTTGCTCCCTCTTGGACTACTAGGGGGAGCAAAAAACATTTTGGGGGGAAAACCCTGGAGCAACAGGGATAACTAGTGACAAAAATGACAACACAATCTACCAGACAGGGGATTTGCCTTGTTTGAATCCTGCTCCAGACTTGGTGGTGATGGGAAAGCTGCTTGGCTCACCTGTCCAATATTCCAGCCAGGCACTTTTTTCCTGCCTGTCTCCCAAAGCCAAGCATGTGCATCTTTAGTGTTCTAAACTGGGTTGCAAACGCTCTCTGTGTGCCCCACCCTGCTGCCTGGGAACTGCCATTCAATCCTTCGCTTTCTGATCATAAATTATCTCAACTGTGAAAGTGCAAAAGCAGATCAGGCACTTGAAATATAGCTGAGGTACAGTGTTGCGAGACTTGTTAAAGACAAGCCTGGGCCATATGTCATGTGAGTAAGCCAGGGGTCCCCAACTGACACTTTCCCTGGCACCCGGCAAGGGTTTTGAGAAACTGGGCAGGGCCAGGTGGATTCTGATTGGCCACCAAAGATTTGATTGGCTCCGCCACTACAGCACAAGGATCTTTACTGTGTGACTGAAGGGAAACTGGGGCAGCCATTTTCTGGCTGGCTCCATCGCCTGCAGCAGCCATTTTGTGGCTGTGCCTGCCACGCTCTGCCAGAATTCCAAAGGTGCCGACCCCTGGAGTAAGCCAACAATCAGGAGCTTCCACCAACAGCAGTTCGCTGGCCAGCCACGATGACACTGCTACTACACAGATACAAAACGACTTGAACTAGTGCTTGTAGGCAAATCATTGAGACAACCAGGGCTTTTTTTGTAGAAAAAGCCCAGCAGGAACTCATTAGCATAACAGGCCACACCCCAACAGCAGAAATCCATTAGCATATTAGACCACACCCCTGACAGCACAGCTCATTAGCATATTAGGCCACACCCCATGCTTTCCCTTGCCTTGCCCAGGCACCCCACACCTGTGTGGAGCCCAGGCAAGCCCCCCCTTGAAGGGAAGGGAAGACAGTTTAAACTGTAAAACACTTTAAACACATCAAGGAAAGGAAAGGTGGCCCTTGGACAGGCTAGGGAAGGCACGGGGAGGCATTTAAATGCCACCCCCATCCTTCCAGGTCCCCCCCCCCGACCCTCTGTAGCCACGCACGCAGAGGTTTTGGCTGTAGTGGGTGTGGCCAACTCTGAAGCCAGCCAGAACTCCATTCCTGTACGTTCCTGCCCCAAAATAGCCCTGGAGACAACCATATGAAATGCACTGGCAGCCAGGGAGGTTCATTTGTGAACAGCTTGTTTGCAAAAACTGAAGCATCGCTAAGCAAAACAAGTGTGGACTTTTGTCACCAGTGTCTAAGATTTACCCCCGATGATTGGTCTATCAAAGCTTTAGTAGATAGCCACACTGATAGCATTTGCAGTCCTGTTCCTCCTCCCTGTGAAACTGCAAAGGACAAAGAATAAAACAGGCATGCCATTAACTATGGGGATAGCTATTGTTTTGATAGCTGTTTGCATATACGAGCAACAGCAGCTGCAAATATTTTAATTTTAGAAAATAAACGAGACAAAAATCATAATCTACTTTTAGAAGGAGATGTCATTATACCAGGAAAGGCATAGCGCTTTATGATCCTCTAAAACTTTTATACAAACAGTGTAGTTAAAGAGTTTTAAAACACATTCTCTGTTAAGGATGTGACATTAGCAAGCAATCTTCTGGTTTGTATTACAGTATTCATCTGGGTTGCCACAATATCATTGTCCCCAGCTGTTGACACATATTTTGATGGCAAAAGAAATGGGCACTTAAAATGTGTCTGTAAAAGTTCTACCACAAAACTAACATACATTCTCAGTCCTTTAATTACGGAAGAGGTTTGCAGTCATGCTGAAGAAAAGAAGGCCAGTTGATCAGTAGGTCCAAAAGGTATCCTTGTGTTTGTGTGTGTCAAGTGCCATCAGGTCACTTCTGACCCTGTGAATTAATGACCTCCCAAACATCCTATTGTTAACAGCCTTGCTCAGGCATTGTAAACGGAGGGCTGAGGCTTCCTTTATGGAACCAATCCCTCTCATGTCGGGGCTTCCTCTTTTCCTGCTGCCTTCAACTTTTCCTAGCATGATTGTCTTCCCCGGTGACTCCTGTCTTTTCATAATGTGATCAAAGTACAATAGCCTCAGTTTAGACATTTTAGCTTCGAGGAGAAGGAAGAAGAAGGGGACAGGGGAGGGGGGGAGATTGGATTTATACCCCTCCTTTCACTACCTGAAGAGTATCAGAGTGGCTCCTTTCCCTTCCCCTCCCCACAACAGAAACCCTGCAAAGTAGGTGGGACTGAGAGAGCTCTTTGAGAATGGCTCAAAGCCAGCAGCTGCATGTGGAGAAGTGGGGAATCAAACCCAGTTCTCCCAGATTAGAGTCTGCACTTCTAACCATTACACCAAACACCAGAGTTCAGGCTTGTGTTTACCCAGGAAAAAAAGGGGTCATGCCTCCAAGGCTTGTTTTGAACTTGTGATGGAGTCCGTTCCTTCACAGTATCCACGGGAATCACTGTTTTAAGTGAACAAGTTCCCCTCAGAATGTGAACAGTGTTGGTTTTTTTTTTAAATCTAGGGGTAAAATCCCAAATAAATATTCCAATCACTTGATTGGAATAACTAATTTGGGATGAAGTTCTTTCCTTCCACTTCCACAATGCTGTCCTTGGTTGTGGAGTGTGTTCCTCAGGCACAAGGTGCATTTTACTAATGCAGTTTGGATGCTGATCAGCATGGAGGAATGATCTCTTCAGCAGAGGGTGATGCTGCAGAAACAAAAGAAACGTATGGGATCCAAGCCATAGTTTTGTACATATGGTGCTTCCATCAGAGTCAAGAACATAAGAACATCCCTGTTGGATCAGACCAGTGGCCCATCTAGTCCAGCATCCTGTCTCACATGGTGGCCAACCAGTTCCTCAGGAGGTCTATCAACAGGGAATAGAGGACGAGGCCTTACCCTCATGTTGCCTCCTGACAATGGGATACAAAGGCTGACTGCCTCTGAATGTGAAGTTTCTTCTTAGTTACTGTGGCTAGTAGCCATGGATAGTCCGATCCTCCATGAATCTATTAATCCCCTTTTAAAGCTATCTATGCCTGTGGTCATCACTACATCCTCTGGCAGCAAATTCCACATTTTAATCACTTTCTTTGTAAAGTTATTTCCTTTTGACTGTCCTGAGTTTCATTGGATGCCCACTTTGGGAGAGGGAGAAAAAGTTCTCTTTGTCAGCTGTCTCCATCCCAGGCCCTGCATTACAAAGGTGATATTGGCATTTTGATGATATTGGCATAATGATAAAAAAGTAAATCGATGTGAACTTTATTTTCTTTCATCAATAGATAAAATAATAATTAATTTGGCAGCACACAGTCCAGGGCCACAGTAATAATTCTTGTTCCATTTAATTAGACATTTTGATGATAGTTGTTAATAAGAAAGAAGCTTTATTTACTTGTAACTGAGACTGATGAGCCCATTTATCCAATATCTCATTTGTTTTTGTTATATGAAGATGAATGCATTCCCTCATTTCCTTCACAATATCCACAAGGTGCATCTAATGCGGACTCTCCTTTTGATTCTAGAAATGACACCAACTGGGGAGTAAGAGTGTCTTTTTAAACGCCGCAGAAATGTCACAGCAAGTTCTAAAGTCTGCTTTGTCAGATATTTCATTGTGAGCGTGCATTTTGCAGTAATGAAGCTGCTGTTTTTGTGGTGACATCTAGATTCCAGTTTAACAATTCCACCATGTAAATCTTGCAGGATGTGGAACTTACCTTGCAACACAATTCTTACTGAGGCACCATAGTTCCTTAATGACTCCCATCTGTGTGGTCCTCTGCTGAAGAAGAGGTGAAGTAGTTAGTACGGAAGCTCTAGGTTCTAAAATAGTAGTCATGTTCTTGCTTTCGGCATACCCACCTGCTGCTGCTTCGATATCTCCCCTAACAGGCAATGGAGTGAATGGAACTGGATGTTCCCAGTCACCATCCCTTCCCCCTTTCATGTATTCAAAATAATAAAAAAAGAAGAGTACTTGTTTTGGCTACTTTTTTCATTTTTCTGACCTATGCCATCTTCACAGTATATTTGGATTGGTTTATAAGACAAATTAGGAAATAACAACATAAGACACCCTGCAGGCCCCACAGCTCATTGGAATGCTCGATCAGGCGGAAGTACAACTATGCCACTCGCAACATGTATCTTCTCTGCTGTCTATGTTGTCTCTAACAACTGCATAATAAACAGAGCTGACCAGATTACAGACTCACATTCATTTCCAAATAAATGAACCAGACAAGGCAAGGTTGGGTGTGTTGAGGGTGGTACAGCTGTAGGCATAAATGAAACAGACAAAAATATTACTTGTATCCAGTTTATGGAAATGATTGGGAATCTGCTATTCATTTCCTTGGCCCTGGTAGTCTGATTAGAGAGTTCCAGGAGGTCAGAGAGAGGCGGAACAGAACAGAAGGCATGAAACTGACACCAAATATTTCCTAATTGAAGCCAATGGAATCAAAAATGGGGAGGGGGATTGCATGTACACTAGAAGCAGCTATCCTCATCACTTCATTTCCATGATGGTTAGACTTCTGTCTATTAAGGAGCTCTATACAAACTCTGCCATGAACTTTGATTGGTGACTCCAGGTCAGTCATTTTTGGTCAGTCCAAACTACCTCATAAGGTTTTTATGGGGATAAAATGTAGGAGGGAAGAATCGTGTACTCTACCCTGAGCTCCTTGGAGCTACAGCAAGGAGATTGTATTAGATTGTTGATTGATAATAAACATTAACTTAATGGAAAGCCTTAGAGTCCTGACAATGAAAAGACGACATCTACATGATGACTATCAGTTGTTTATTTAGAAATGCACCCATGTAAAGAACACCCCCACAATGTCCAAATCTTCCATCTCATCCTAAACTTATGAAATAAGTCTTAACACTCTGGTCTCAGGTGTTCCAGATGACTTTGGTGGACTTGGGAGTTGTTTTGAACTAACATCTTGATAAAGTCTTAAGCTCTTCATAGACTGCTAAGCGGTTACGAAATGAGTTCAGCTATCCCAGACAGAGTTCAGCCGGTATTCAAAACACTGCTGTGTTTAGCTAACTATGTAGATAAGATCTGGGAAAAAGAAACTATTGCAACAGTCCAGATCTCTGGAAGCCAAAATAAAGATACAGACAAGGATTAAAGAAGAAAGCATTGAAGGGTTTATGTCTCAACAGGGAGCCAAACTTAGGTTCTCAGCTCTCTATCCAGATAAGATGACTGTTGCTGGAAGCAAAGAGAAGGGACCGAGATGCAGGGGCCTTTCAGTCAATTTCTTCTCTAACCAACCTTGATCCACAACACAGAACTACAGCTTTGTGAGGGAAAAGACAGTGGAGTGGAGGATCAGTAGAGTGGTGGGATGTCTGGCATGTGTTTGTCAGTATTCTGCTTGTTCAAAACTTGCTCCACTGCTTTTTCTGGGGCAACCATTCCATCAGTCAAGCAAATCATCCCAGATGTCCCTGTGGTATCACAAGATATCTCTAATTTCCTGGAGGAAATAGATTGGCCATGAAACTTGGCAGCAGTTCCACCATACCAAATTCTGATGATGATGATGATGATGACAACTCTATTTTTTGTTTGTGCCTCCTAGCCATGGGACGTTTGAGAGGTGGCCTCTTCACCAGCGCGATGCTGGGGAATCAAGGGGCTTTTCCATCCTGACAGTCCTCCTGCTGTGTGTCTGTATGGAACTAGTGATGCTGACCGGGACAAGCGCTGGAGATCAAGCGGTTTAAACGGAGCTACAGCGAGGTTGCAAGACCGACTATGAACTGTGAGTCAGATTAGAGCGTAATTGACATTTTAATAAGAAAGCTCCCACCCCAAGGACTAGGAAAGAAGGCGAGCAGGGGAGGTGCCCCTCCCATGCGCACAAATTTAAATGCGAGACCCGAGGGGGGAGCAGAAGTAAAAACGCTGAAATCTGTTGGGAGAGACTTACCAAGACTTACCATATATTCAGAGACTTTAGCAAATCTCCAGAAAGTAAACAATCCATAAAGATGTCGGGGAAGAGGACTGAGAAAGAAAAACTTTCAAAAGCAAAAGTAGTTGGGAGCCCTCATCTGGAAGAATCCACCGAATTGGCTAAAACATTGGCAGAATCCCTGCGCCCCCTGCTGGACCAGATGACTAATCTTAAGGAACAGTTGTCAATGATGAACCAAAGCATCACTACTCAGCAGCTTCAATTGAATGAGACTCTTAAAATCACGAAGCAAACAGCTGAAAAAGTGAAAGAAGTTGACACCAGTACTCAAAAGGTGAAGAAAAAGGTGCAAAAACTGGAAAAGAAGCAAATCTCTACAGAAGAACAACTTTTACAGCTACAAATGGAGAAGGCAAACTTGGTCCTTCGATTCCAAGGTGTCCCAGAATTCAAAGGCAAGAATCTGAAGCAAGTGATGAGTGATGCATAAGCCCCAGTGACAGATTTGAAGGTGGAGTATCTTATGAGCGAGATGGATGTGGCCTACAGGTCTTATTCCGTATACATAAAGAAGAAGAATCTGCCTGGGGAAATAGTAATGAGATTCTCGAAGAGGCATGTGAGGGATTCTATCCTGAGAGCGACAGCGGGGACACCCTTGAAAATTGCATCAGGATCCTGAAAGACATCCCATTTGAAATAAGACAAAGGAGAAAGAAATATAAAGATTTAATTCTTTTTCTTCAAACAAATGCAATTAGCTACAGGTGGTTATATGCAGATGGCGTAACCTTCAAACTTCAGGATAAAAAAGAAAAGATTGACTCTGTTTCCAAAGCACAGGACTTTTGGAGAATCCAGTTGGGCGAGCCAGAGGAGGTGGATAAAGAGGAGAAGGACAGTAAGTCCAGTGGCGAGCTGGACTCGGGGTCTTCTGGAGAGGACTCTCGTTCTGAAAAAGGGGCGGCTGCCCCTAAAAGTCCATATAAACTGAGGAAGACAAGAAAAGAAAAAATGAAGGCTGAAGGACTCTGAATTGTGCCTTTGAAAATATGGTTTTTAATAATGGGATGCTCTGGGGTTTCTCTTTAACAGTTAAATCTAAGTTTTAAAAGATATTTTAGCATGTCTGACTAAGTTCAAAATATATTAGCGAGTCAAGGAAAGATTTTGTACTTAAGCTGTTTTAATGATTTCCTTCTCTTGGGGTTTTAGTTACTAGTGGTTATCTTTACTTTCTCCTAAATTGTAGTTCCCTTCCCTTATTTCTTTGTAGTTTGTAGTTCAATTAAAAAGCAATAAAAAATCCCCTCCGGAGGGGGGGCAAACAACAACAACTTGCTCCACTGCTTTTTCTGGGGCAACCGTTCCATCAGGAAGTGGCAAATCATCCCAGATGTCCCTGTGGTATCACAAGATATCTCTCATTTCCTGGAGGAAATAGATTGACCATGAAACTTGGCAGCAGCTCCACCATACCAAATTCTGATGATGACGATCCCTGAGCCCATCGGGGAGGGCAGGGTATAAATGCGAAAAATAAATAAATAAATGATGACAACTCTATTCTTTGTTTTGTGCCCCCTTTTATGAGATGGTGATCAACAACACAGATCCACAGTCTTCTACTGACCTTTTTATACATACATAGTAGGCTTTCCCTCCCAAATAGGGCAGCTGCAAAAAAAAAAAAAAATCTGCCAACTCTCTCCCTTCTCCTGGGGAGAAAATAAATGGGCTGCTGTCAAAAAATGGGCTACCAAGTAGACTCCTGAAGCCCTCCAGGTATCACTTGGAGATTCTTCCTCATTCAAAGGTCACTTCTACAGTTGATTCCATGATGATGGCACCAAATAATGCAGCAATTTGTCTCTTTTTAACTTGTAAACTTTAACTCGTTTTTTTTATATGGGCTGAGGACAAGATGGAGAAAACGCTGACTTTCTGTAGCCTTGGTGCATATCTTACTATAAACTTCCCCCAAAGCCTCCTGGTGAGGATTCTGCAGAGTCTGTCAATCCCATGCCCTCATGTAAAAGTACCACACTCTTTCCTGGGAGTAAGACTCATTGAATAAAATGAGACTTACTGCTAAGTAGACCTGGTTTGGAATGCTCCCAAGATAAAAGGCTTTAACATTTGCTAAGATTTCAGAAAACTAGATGTTGCTCCCAACTTCTCTAGCCTTTAGAGCCACACATAGTAGCTAATACAAATTATATAGAAAAATAGGGTTTTTTAATTATTTGATGAGTGACAAGAAATGTAGCACATGCTCTTTGATAGACAGACAGACAGACAGAAAGATGGTAGATAGACAGACAGACATAACTCCACCAAAGTTATGTAAAATAATGTAACTGTTCGATATAAATCATACATTTATGTTAGCCAGTTCTTGTTACAGTTGACTGACTTACTGAAATTCTTAATAACGTGCTGTGTTGTAAAATCCTGTATTGTGACTCAGGGATGTAATTGCTTTTTGTCACCCTACACTGAATAATTTGAAAGAGTTCCAAATCAAGAAGATATTCCACCCAAAATGCAGACAAGATGCAGACATTTGGAATGCTTTCACTTTTTTCTCCGTAGGAAATCTGCAGAAATTAATCTCTGTAGATCTCCTCTTCCACACAGGACACAAGAGCTCACTGTCAGGGAAGATGCATCATTATCAGGCATCTCTAGGCTTCCTAGAGTGTGGCACTGGCATGTGAAACCCTTTGGGAACTTAAAAAAGTCTGTCTTCTTTTTCTTACACTGAACTCAAACCCACATCATATATCTGCCAGCCAAAACATCTGCATTTCTGCTGGAAACCTGCAGGGGTTCTGAATCAAATACCCAGACCATATTTGCTGAACTTCTAACTATCCCTTGTTAATGCTATGCAGCCAAATATGTGAATTTCTAGTTTAAAATGTTTTTACAAGTTGATTTGCAGATGCATGCGGTATTGTACATGCAGTAGGTCTAACTGGCAACAATTTACATTGTGGATGAACTACAGCCACATGATTAGATAGTTACGATCAGCACCGATTCCAGGTTTTGAAGTGCCCTGGGCAGACAGTGTATATATTCATATATTCCCTTTCTTACTCTTAGGGTGCATTCAGATGGGGCATTTATACCTGTATAGATGCCGGTTAGAATCGGTGTACTTACAGGCAATCACATGGTGAACATCTGCCTTCCATCCGTAACCATTGCAAACAGCCTTTAAACCGTTGTATTCTGCTACTAGGTCCCCAAGTGGTGGTATCCTGAGTACACCAGTTCCAACCGCATTATCCACCCGTCTGATCGCTCTCCGCCGGTGTAGAGCCCCTTCCGTTCGGAAGCCCGAGGCTTCCGCTTTTCGGCCACCATTTTTTTTTAGTAGGCGATGTGCGCTTGGATGAAGCTTTGCCCCATCGTTAATAAATAAATAAAAAAGGTTGTTCTGCGCCTGCGCAAAGCTGCCTCTTCTCCTCCTCCTCCCCTGCCCACCAGTGCTGTTGCTGCTGCTGCGGCCGCTTTTGCTTTGGCTGTGGCTGCAGAGTGTTTTCCATGAGTCCGCAGTGCCCTCCTCCTCCTCCTCCTCTTCCCTCCTTCCTCCTCCTCCTCCTCGGCTGCTGCTGACTAACTCTCCTCCTGGACACTCTCCCCAGCCGAAACGGGTCACACGCGCACAGCGCCAGCCTCAGATGGGGCGGCGGCAGGGGAGTGGAGTTCATCAATGGGCGGCCGGTGGCGGGTCTGACTCACGCATGCAAAAAATAAAATAAGATGGAGGAGAGGTGAGAGGGGGTGACGCACATACAAGGATCTCCACCCGCCTCCCCTGCAGGAGCCGGCAGCACTAGGACCCTCCCTGGGAGACTGCCTGCCCGACCTTGCTTGCCCGCGCTCTTCACCCCCTCCCTCCTTCCCGGCCCCGTTTGCCCTGTCAAAAATAAATAAATAAAACAACACGCGCACGTGTCCCGAGAGCCAAGCGGCAGCCAATCGGCTTCATTGTAAGGAAGCCGATTGACTGCCGCCTATGCACATGTGCAAACTGTGTAAAAATGTAAAAACCCACGCCTGAAGTGTGGACAGGCATATTGCGATGTGCTGCGCAGTCAGGAGGTGAGTGTGATCGCGTTTCTTCCGGAACAAACTGCTCCGGTTCCAACCAGAGCAGTTTATGCCGGCTAAAATGCGCCATCTGAACACACCCTTAAGATAACAGAACTTTATTTGGCAGGAGCTGGCTGTCAGCAAGTTGATAATTCCAAAAACTGTGCTTCCCCCCAGGTTCCTCCATAATTATTTAATTTCAGGGCTCTTATTGTTTATTGACTGACTAAAAAGCTGATTCTGTGGACTTTCATTGATTGATGCTTTCTCCTGGCCAAATGACTTCATGTTCTGCAAAGCTCTGTATAAATGCTACCATCTCTTCTGTCGATTCCGTTGTCTGACTTGATTTGTTACAATTAACACCTTGCAGCTTCAACAATAAAAGCACAATCCTTAGCAGCTGACAAATAATGAATGATATTAATGATTTGTTGTTGTTCAGTCGCACAGTCGAGTCCGACTCTTCGCAACGAGGCAGATTACATTAACCAAAAAGTAACAACAGATGTAGAAACACTTAGATCTGAGATCTGAGCATAGCTGGGATCCTTCAGGACTAATGGGGTAAGGCTGGCCTTCTTAGGAGAGATGCCTTGGAGGGAAGAGGTAGCTCCATGCAGATTTTCTGAAACAAGAGTATGAAGGAGAAATAAGATGAAATGGGCAGAACTGTTTAAAAAACAAGAGTGACTTCCAGCCAGCCAGTAGTCATGGAGTTGGAGGACCAATGATTACAAGCAGAGACACACTGGGAGATATGGGAAAGATGGTAAACCAGAGTTGTACCTAGCCTCTCCCACAATATGGGGCAGTAACAATTCAATGGGAATAATTGGGGAGAATCCAGCCCGGAGGCTGAAGAAGTTGACTGCCCCGACTTTAAGTTATCTTTAACTTCTTGATAGGGTTGCCCAGTGTATCTTCGCTGGGAGCGGGGGGCTCCTGGCCGGCATCTTGTGCACGCCCACTTCACTTCCTGGTGACGCGCACACCGGGGTGGAGTTCCCCCCGGGGCCTGATTCCGCGGTGGCGGAAATTGGGCCTCCAAAGCGGGGGTTTACCTGCCCCCTGCCCCCACTTGGCAGCCCTACTTCCTGAACAACCTTAACATGCATATGATCATTAGGGAAACATTTTTAATTAAATTATTTATTATTTATTAATTCGATTTTTATCCCACCCTCCCTGCCAAGGCAGGTTCAGGGCAGCTTATATTAAAAGGATTAAAATATATATGAAAACATAAGTGCCTATTAATGCAATACAGCTTCATAAAACATGCAGATATAACAAATCACAATATAAAATAGAGTAAAGTGCTGGTGGCGGTAACATCCCAGGTCATGATAGGAGGGTCCAAAGTATGGCCCCTGTCAGTGTCCAGCATGACAGGCTGTTGGTGTTAGCATCGAGGGCCTTGACAATTATTGTTAGCAGTGGCTCCTAATCGAAGGCCTGGTGGAAGAGCTCCGTTTTACAGGCCCTGCGGAACTGTACAATGAGAAATGACAAATCTTCATGTTCCAAAACCAAGCTCCTATTCTTACAATATAAATTGCCATGTCACTGCATGAGGATGATCACCAGAGTAATGGGGACTGAGCAAGGTGAGCCAGTCTTGCAAAAACCTGACATGGGGAATTCAACCTTACAGAGGACCGTGGAAGTGTTTATAAAAACCCACAGCCCTGGGCCAAGGAGAACTCCCTGACCAATACCAGCAGAACCCAGTAGGTTGGAGCAACCAGGAGGGAAGAAGAAGAGCTACCAAATACCTCTTTTGGTGTAGTGGTTAAGTGCGCGGACTCTAATCTGAGAGAACCGGGTTTGATTCCCCACTCCTCCACCTGCACCTGTTGGATGACCTTGGGCAAGCCGTAGATCTGATAAGAGCTGTTCTTGAAAAAGAGCAGCTTCTGTCAGAGCTCTCTCAGCCCCATCTTCCTCACAGGATTTCTGTTGTGGGGAGGGGAAGGGAAAGGAGTTTGTAAGCCACTCTGAGACTCCCTTGGGTAGTGAAGGGTAGGGTATAAATCCAATCTCTCATCTCTCTTTTTTTCTTCCCCAGCTGAAACCCAGGACATTTGTTGAAGGTGAGCCATAGGCATCAGATCACCAGATATCTCACAACCAGTCAGTGTTCAAAATGGCATTCAATGTCATTTCAAACTAATGCAAATATAAAATTATCTGAATACAGTACCATCTGGAGAGCCAGTTTGGTGTAGTGGTTAGGACCATGGACTCTAATCTGGGAGAACCGGGTTTGATTCCCCACTTCTCCACAGGCAACTACTGGTGTGACCTTGGGTCAGTTATGGCTCTCTCAGAGCAGTTCTCTCACCAGCAGTCCTCAAAAGAGCTCTCCCAGCCCCACCTACCTCACAGGATGTCTGTTGTGGGGAGGGGAAGTGAAAGGAGATTGTAAACCGCTCTGAGACTCCTTTGGGTAGGGAAGGGCGGGGTATAAATCCAATCTCCCCCCCTTCTCCTTCTTCTTCCCCCTCCCCACAACCCCCCCTCCACAACAGGCAACAGACAGCAATAACTAAGAACCCTATAATCTGGAAGTGCATTTTGAAATCACTGTAAAACCTGGCAGTGAAAGGGCTTTCTATATTTCCTCGGGAAGGCTGTTCTGGAGAACAGGGTTTTTTTTTTTTTTTGTCGTCAAGTCACTGCTGATTTATGGTGACCCTGTAGGGTTTTCAAGGCAAGAGATGTTCAGAGGTGGTTTGCCATCGCCTGCCTCTGCATAGCAACCCTGGACTTTCTTGGTGATCTCTCATCCAAGTACTAACCAGGACTGACCCTGCTTAGCTTCCAAGATCTGATGAAGTTAGGCTAGCCTGGGCTATCCAGGTCAGGGCAGAGAAAAGATGCTCCAATAAAAAAAGAGTGGGATCTGGAGGAATGATGGCTCCTAGGGATGGGCATAAACTGGTTGATGAACTAAAGTTCGTCACAAATTTTGATGCAGTTTGTGGCAGTTCATGAAGAGTAGAAAATTGGGGTTTAAATGGCTCTGAGACACTTAAACCCCTGCTTTCTGCTCTTCATGAAAAACAGCTGTTTGGTTTCAATGGCCCAGAGCTATATAAACCACTACTTTCTGCTCCCCTTGAAAAGCCCCCAGCTTTCTGCTCACCACGGCTTTTGGTGATGAGCAAAAAGTAGGGGGTGAAATGGCTGGGAGGCATTTCACCTCCTGCTTTCTGCTTGCTGTGAAAAGCCATGGCAAGAAGAAAGCAGGGAGTGAAATGCCTTCTTTTCATAGCCAGCAGAAAGCTGGGGGTACAATGGCCCCCAGCCATTTCACCCCCTGCTTTTATTTGCCTCCAAAAGCCACAGTGAGCAAAAAGCTGGGGGTGAAATGGCTCCAAGCAATTTCACTCCCTGGTTTCTGCTGGCTGTGGTTCTTCATGGGGAGCAGAAAGCAGGGGTTTAAACTTTAAATGGCTAATGAACCGATATGAACCAGTTTAGTTTGTGAACTGGCCTATCAGTTTGTGGTTTGGTTTGTGGTTCAGTCACAAACCAAATTGCAGAAAGGCAGTTTGTGCCCATCCCTCATGGCACCTTGATCAGCATTTGTTGAGAGAACTTCAGCTGATGCATGGACTGATACAGGAAGAGGGACTCCTTCAGGTATGAAAGTCCCAGGTTGATAAGGGCTGTAAAGGTAATCAGCTGCAGCTTAGAATGAACCTAGAAACAAATAAGGAGCCGATGAAGCTATTTCAAAAATGGGTGTCATATGTGTTTAGGCATGTCAAATGATGAGTGGCTGCATTTTGGACTAGCTGAAGTTTCTGGACACTTCCAAAATAGATATTCTGTCAAAAATCCCAGTGGAAAGGAAGTGGAACTTTGACTACTTCACCTCTGCTTATCTTTTAGTCTTGCCGAAGCTGTGTCTTTGCTTTAAGAGCCTTATGCTCAGGTCCTGTCACTTTTCATAATGATGGTATACAAATAAATTCCCCGGAGAGGTTTTAATGTTGACTGATATCCGCAACCTGCAATTATTCTCTGTATTTTTTTTGCAATATAATTAAATGGTAACCTGAGGTCAAGCTGATCAAATCATGTGTGGAATGGAATAAATAAGAAGACTGACACTTTTTGGATTTCCACAAGATGGCACACTTTTCTTATGTTAACGGAATTGCACAGCCTAGAAACTGGTCACTTGCTGAGTTAGAAACTGTGCGTGCTTCAACCTCTGCCATTGGGCAATTATACAGCTGCAGGGAATAGCCTCGTCCTCTGAATATGCCATAGCTGGGGATGTCCATGTGCTGAAAGATGCATTCACAGAGCATGTAAGGGAAAATTGCTAAGGCACTCTTTGACTTTGACCAAGTGATTCTTTGCTGTGTGGTGATGCACTCACAGAGAGGCTGGCCATGAAAGCTTCTATGCAGGGGTCGTTTAGTAGAAAAAGAGCTAGGGGAACTCATTAGCATAACTCATTAGCATATGCCACACCCCCTGACATCACCGGAAGTGTGTCATAAGGCCACACCCCCTGACATCACCGGAAGTGTGTCATAAGGCCACACACCCCTCTCCCAACGGTCCCGGCCACCGGCGCTGGCCTTGCAGCTCCACTGCCGAGCCCCATGAGGGGCACGGCGGTGGACCTGCAAGGCCGGCAGGAGTGCAAGGAAGCCCTGCGAAGGCCCTCCATGGCCCCAGGCAGGCAGGGGTGGGGAGAGGCAGGGAGGAAGCAACTTACCCTCCCTCTTCTCCTGCCTCCTCCTGGCTGAATGAGGGTCGGAAGCGGGGCGTCTGGAAGCACGGGGTGGGGCTTTGTCATGTGCCCCCCCGTACCTCACCCGGGGGAACTGCAATCCCCTGCAATCCCCCCCAAAATGACCTCTGCTTCTATGTATGCAGGAGGAATAAGCTTCAGTGGGTTCATTGTTCCCTTTCCTTCAAAGGAACAGACGTGTTCTGGGACTGGAATGAGAAACCATGGAGTAGAATGACAGCCCCAGGGTACAGCAGGAGTGTTCAGGAACTGGAATGGGAGACCATGGAGTAGAATGACAGCCCCAGGGTGCAGCAGGAGTGTTCAGGGGCTGGAATGAGAGACCACGGAGTGGAATGACAGCCCCAGGGTGTAGCAGGAGTGTTCAGGAACTGGAATGACAGGCCCCAGAGTGGAGCAGGAGTGTTCAGGGGTTGTAATGAGAGACCACGGAGTGGAATTACAGCCTCTGGGGGGTAGCAGAAGTGATCTGGAACTGGAATGAGAGGCCCCAGAGTGGTACTGGAAGTGACATCATCAGAAGGGGAAGTGACATCACTTGCCATTTGACCTGGAAGTGACATAACAGGAAGTGACATCACAAAAGTCTCCTGGCTCCACCCCCAAAGTCTCCTGGCTCCACCCCCAAAGTCCTCAGATATTTCTGAATTTGGACTTGGCAACCCTAGAGCTCATGCAGCTCACAGGACAAGGGTGATCTTGTGGCAGGCAATTATGGGGAAGATTCTGTCCCCAGTTATAGAGCAAGCAGACAGGGCACAGAAAGAAAAGATTCTTTTTAACCTAGGTTTGGGAAAGGATTCTTTTTATTCTGGGCATAAGTGGAGAGAAGCCAGTTGTGGGCCCAAATTGTGTCAGTAAGATTTGGTCCTAGAAGAGGAAAAGGCCAAAGTTCAAATTCTACAGAAGGAAGAGAATGGGGCTTGGAGCAGAGGGTCCCCAAATATTGGGAAGGACTTCTGGGTGAGGATATTCCAGTGGTATAACTAAGTGGTAATCAAAAGGATACACTAACAAGGAAAGGGTGGGTCTTTTGTGGCAAAAGGCCCAGGATGAGATGAGTGGCAGATCCTAATGGTGGTCTAATGGTGGTCTATTAATCCCCAGTGAGCTGCAGATTAAGCAAAGCCTTAGATTTGTTTCTTCCTTTCAGCCCCTTCCCCCTTTGCTCTCTGCCTTCCTGTTGGTTGTACCTTCCTTGCATCACCCTTGTTCAGATGCAATGTGCGTCTGGGGGGGGAAGCCAAATTGGGAGTTTGTTGTAACAAATGGGCTGGGGGTGAGGTAAATTCAGGAGATGTGAATCTGTGGCTTTGCAGTGGATGAAGCAGCGCCTCGGTACAAAAGTCTGGCCTATTACAGCTTTACAGCCCCCTTCATCCCTCAGGGGAAAAGAGGACAGCCACTCTTTCCCACAGGCATTGCATCTTCCGGGGGCGTTCTTCGGCCTATTTATTAGAGTCATTTATATCCTACTGCTCTTACGCAGAACAGCTCCCAATGCAGCTCCCATTATTAAATAAAGCTAAAATATGATCGTACTAAACTCCCCTAATAACCTATAGATGTTCAGAATACCAGCCCACAACAGTAATGAAAAATCCAACCGTCACAATAAAACCAGAGGAAAGTAAAAATACCACAGTTGAAATGTGGTGGGAAAGACCGTTCTCCCTGGCATGTGAAACTAAACTGACTGGGCCCTGGGCAAAGTTCTGTGGAGAGTTCCGGAGAGAAAGCACACCAACAAGGGAGACTTGTAGAGTCAGCCACAGTCAGTACATGTGGTGCCCCAAAACTAGTGTTGCCATATGCCTACAGGAATGGGAGGTCTTCCAACCCCAGGGGGCAAAGCGTTGTCAGCCTCCAGGTGGGACCTGGAGATTCCCTGGAATTATACCTTCTCCAAACTACAGAGATCAGTTCCCCTGGAGTAAACAGATATTCGAGAGGGTGAACTCTACAACATTATATTCCACTGAGGCCCCTGTCCTCCCCAGGCTCCATCTCCAAATCTCCAGGAGTTCCCAACCTGGATCTGGCAACCCTACCCCCCATCCTCCACTGGTGGCCAGGGGAGACTTGGCAACTCTACTGGGCAGTGCCCACTGGGGAAAACTTGAAAGTGATGTCACACCAGAAACTGTATGGTAAAGAGACAGCATTTTCAGGAATTCTTAGGGAGAACTGATACCTCCACTTCCAGGGATAACTGCAAAGTGATGTCAGTCCTCTCTAGGAATTGCCCAAAAGTGCTGGGGTTTTTTCTATCAATCTGTAGAGAGGACTGATGTCACTTCACAGTTTTCCTGGAAGTGACATTGTTCCATCAATGACATCTTCCTCCCCTTGTCCTCACCCCCTGGTCCCCTGCTGGTTGGCAGGCTGGGTCTAGCAACCCTTCCAATACCAAGACAAAGAGTTAGGGTTGCCAGGTCCCTCCTGGCAATAGGCAGGGGATGGGGGGGACTTACTGGGAGAGGGAGGGAGACCCGGCCCACGTTGCAATGACGTGTCTACATCACTTCTGACATGAACCTGAAGTGATGTCATCACACAGCAATGTTGCTCTGGTATTTGGGGAAAAAACTGTTAAGTCGCTCACTTAACAAAGAAGTCAGAGAGTGATTCAGCAAGAACACAACTTTATTCTTCAACTCGAACACAACTCCAACACCGATCAACATCTGATAGCCAGAACAGAACAGTTCAACTTCTACATTGCAGTTGTCCTGCTTTTAAACTCTCCCGGCTAATATAGCCAAACCCACTGTACAAATACCAACCAATACGGTTGTTCATATAAGGACCAATCATGGACGTTCCCGCTCAGGGAGCTTGCTTTAAAGTGATTGGCTAGGTGCTTCCTGGGCTAGCAATGCGATTGGATGGATTTGGATCCTAGCCCAGGACGAAGCTCAACATGGCAAGTCAATTAGATGTTTCACATACATCATGCACTCAATGGCAGGTATTGAATACATTACAAAAACTATGGTAAATTTGGCTTCTACCATAGAGTTTTTGCCCAGATACCATAGTCTCACCCTGACATCGTTGACGTGATGACACCATTTATGGCTCACGTCAGAAATGACATAGACATGTCACTGCAACATTAGCTGGGCCTCACTCTTTTTCAGGGTAAGTCCATCCCTGCTGATCAGCTGGCAGGGCGGTGGGGCCTGGCGACAGGGGACCCCTGCCTCCACTGGGGGCATCTGGTGACCCTACAAAGACCCCCCCCACACGCCATTTTGGCATGGGCAGCTCAGGAAGGAAAGTTGAAGCCCATCCTCCCCCCTTGCTGTGCTCCAGAGCTGAATAAGACCCCAGAGTATTTGTTACCATTGACTGCTAGTTAGGTCAGGACGGGTGCCACATGTACTCTTTAGCTGGCGTCACCAGAATATCTTCTGTTCTCTAAGAACCCCTACAGCTGGCTAATGCAAGGGGAATATCATCCCCACCAGGATCCTAGCATCCGGTGTAGCATCCCCCTACATTCCTCAGTAACAAAGACAGTTTTAACATGTGTGCTGAGTGCCTTCCCCTCCCCACTGAATATAAACAACCAGCGTCCAGTGCATCTGGGTTTACAAAACAGACCATATAATTTCTAGTCAGCCAGCCTTGAGGGACACTCAGCAACTCTGGGCCTGCAAGTAAAACAGTCTGGCTGAAATTGTCCTTGCTGTCATGCATCTATATGCATAATGAGGAAGCAGGACAAGATCGAGCCCCTGAAACTTCTAGCACACCTAGCTCCTTATACCTGACAAGAGTAATTTATAATAATATTAGAATATGCCGGAGAAAGCAGAGTTTCCCAGTCATGCCTACTGCAATTCCTGAGCCTGCTTATAGATTTTTTTTTACTCATTGACCGAAAAGGATTTTTTTTTCCTGCTCCTTTTCATTGTTATGCTGGGTCTCCTCCCTGTTTTTTTGATGATTCTTCATTTAACAGCCACATTTATGCATTTAAGGTAATAGCAAAACATTTCAGAATGCTCAAGCTCTGCTGATGTGACTGATGTCCGCTGCCACCCCCTTCACCTTGCCAGAGATTAGAGTTCTTTTTTAAATGCAATACCAGCGGAAGAGCAGCATTTGAAAACCTGAACAACAGTGGAAAGAAAATTCTACCATGATTCATAGAGCCTTCACTTCCCATTCGGTTTGCCATTGCAAAAGCTAATGAATGTTGTTGTTGTTGTTTTGAAAAAGTGCCAGTTTGTATCGGTTCTTAACCCATGTTTAATTAACAATAAAAAGGAGCAGGGGTCATTTCGTAGAAAAAGAGCTAGGGGGACTCATTAGCATAACTCATTAGCATATGCCACACACCCTGACATCACCGGAAGTGTGTCCTCCTCACAGCCGGCGGCGACCTCCAGCGGGCACCAGCAGGGAGCTCCAGGCCCCGCCCTCCCACACCTCACCCAGGGGGATGGCGTCCCCTCACGTCCCCCCCCAAATGACCCCTGAAAAGGAGTGATATCAGAGCTCAGGCTTCTCTGCTGGAAAGCTGTTTCCCCTCATCCCAGGTAGTGTAGGCAGTAGTGAAAGAAAGACACTCTGCACATGCTCAAAGATATTCTGAACTTAGGACTGACAGCTCTCAGATATCACAGCTGAAGCTCAGATTTGGAGACATTTTTGGACCCTTGGGTGAGATCTTTAGGGCCATCAGCTAGGCCTAGTTAGGGTTGCCAACCCCCTGATGGGGGCAGGGATTTACCTGCTTTCTGCCCCCCCAATCCGCTGCCAGACAGCTGGCCAGTGGAGGAAGCCCTGCCCCGAAGACCCCCCTCACACCCAACATGATAACATCACCCAAAGGTGACACCATCAAGCCGGGCACATCGTGTGGGGGGTGCAGTAGCATTTGGGTAAAAACTCTATGGTGACCATAGAGTTTTTAATTCAAATGCTATAATGTCCCCTGCACGACGTGCCTGCCATGATTATCACTTCCAGGTGATGTCATTGTGGTATGCACACTTTGTATGCATGCCAGAAGGCCCCAGGAGCCAGGCTGGAACCCCCTGCTGGGACCCAGGTAAGACCTGGCAAGCCTAGCCTAGGGTTATCAACCTCCAGCCAGGGGGTGGAGATCTCCCAGAATTCTAACTGATCTCCAAGCTTGTAAGGCAGAGATGTTCCACCAGGCTTTTGGTTGAAGACAGCGATGGTTTCCTTTTGGCTGGCACCCTTTCTCATTCCTCTTGCTGCTTAGCTTTATTTTTCTTTCTCCCCCCACCCTTCCCAGCCTGCGAAGTTTTGGCAGTCTGAAATTGGATTAATTAGCATTCACCATCTCTTTTCTTCGAATATATGCTTTTAATGTTTTAATGATTTTATCTGGTTGTATTTTATGGATACTGTACATCGCCCAGAGCCTGGCAATAGCAGGGATTGGGCAATTAATAAATCCAATAAATAAATAAAACAATAAAATCCTAGTTCTTTTCTTTAACCACTATACTGTACATTTGCCAACTCCAGCCCAAGAAAGTCCTGGAGATTTTGAACTCCAGCCCCTACTTAGACGTTGGCAACCCTACTCATCCCAGTTCTCCCAATGTCTAGTAGGGTTGCTACCTGGCCTGGAGAAAAAAATGTTCTGCCCCTTTAACAGAGGCATAAAAAGGTAAAGGTAAAGGTTCCCTTGCTCGAAAGCCAGTCGAATCCGACTCTAGGGTTGCGGTGCTCATCTCTGTTTCAAAGCCGAAGAGCCAGCGCTGTCCGAAGACGTTTCTGTGGTCATGTGGCCGGCATGACTAAACACCAAGGTGCACGGACCGCTGTTACCTTCCCACCGAAGTGGTACCTATTTATCTACTTGCAATTTCTTGCTTTCAAACTGCTAGGTTGGCAGGAGCTGGAACTAGAGACGGGAGCTCACCCTGTCTTGCGGCACCCGGGTCTTGAACTGCTGAACTACTGACCTTCCACAGTCTGCAGTTCAGCGTCTTAACCACTTGAGCCACCGCAGCTCCTTAACAGAGGCATAATGGGATGTTATTTACCCTCCGTGGCATGGAATGCTCAAACTGACCCTTTCCACATATTAAAGCAATATTAAAGAGACAAGACATTTTCTCTCCAAGCCCATTTACAACTTTAATGTCTAGTACAAAATAAGGACATCATACTCATTTTCTTATCATGCAAAGTTGATACAGGTTGCAGAATCCAGCTTTTCTTGTAGCAGAATTTGGGTTACCTTCAACGCTGCAGACTTTTGGAAAATAATGTGACCATTGGGTTTACACTGCCTGAACAGCCCTTGGAAAAACTTCACAGCTCCGCTTTCAGTGTTACTCTGTGTGCGGCCTTTATGATAAAGAGCCGTCACTGAATGCCTTCTAGGTCCCAGCGCAGAAATGAAAAATCACTTCATATATTTGAAGAGAGAGAAAGTTCAACTTCCTCTTCGGGCCCTTATTCATAATTTCTTAGGGCTGAACGCTGGCTGAAATGTTTAAAATGGTATGAGCCCCCCTCCCCAAGAAAAACAATCCAGCGAAGGGCAGTCAGCTGTCTGGGGAAAGGAAAGGGTAATCTCAAGAGATTAGGAGAACGCAAATGATGAAAACTTTAGCAAGGAGGTGGAATAAAAATCACAGCTGATTCAGAAGCCTGCTGACAGTTCCCCTCTATTGCTGCCATTTCTCTTTCCCGAAGAAGTACTAGAAGCTTGTTAGAAGACGCCGAGCAGAGAATATTCAGCCATGCTAATGAAAAGGGATGGGGGAAAGGGCTGCTAGATCCAGGTTGGGAAATACCTTGAGATTTTGGGGGTGGAGCCTGAGGAGGGTGGGGTTTGGGTGGAGAGTGACCTCAGTGGGGTCTAAAAGTTGTGATTTTCTCCAGGTGAACTGATCACTGTCACCTGGAGCTCAGTTGTAATCCCAGGAGCTCTCTAGGCAAGCCAACACCTGGAAGTTGCAAACCACAAAGAGGAATCACGGGAAGGAAGGTAGAAATGAGTAGAAACAACTGTGATATATTATGCCAAAATAAAAATACGCAGGCTTATAAGTTCTTATCCACTATTCAGTTTACTGTATAAAGTCAATTTCTCCGAAATCAAGTATGTTTCTAGCTACTTGGAACATACTGGTAGACTTCATGTCATTTTGTATCTTGCCAGAGCTGGGTATTGAGCTCCATCACTAAAGAAAAGGGGCCTGATGAAGCCCTAAGAAATGGCAAAGCAACCTAGATGTGCCATCGCCACTCCTTTGGTTCGCACTGCAGCAAGTCTTGATCTCATGCTGTCCATTGTGTGCTTTCTTCCGGAAACTGTTCTCTGCACGTAAGGTGACCACATCAATCTGAAGAGAGACTTGTACTTTCAATGGCTATTTTATTTATTTATTTATTTATTTATACCTTTGGCTTATATACCGCCCTGACCCCGAAGGGTCTCTGGGCGGTTTACATAGTGGTTCTAACCAACCAATTAACCTAACTTGGGCCACATTGTCTACAGGGTGGTGACTGCCTACCAGCATCCCGGGCTAGTTGTCATCCGGCTTCCTTCCGCAGCTTCAGATATTGACATCCTGGTGCCCTTCCTGGAGCCGATCTTCCCCGAGCAGCTTCCTCCAGCAGGTCTCGTCTTGGCGCGTGGCTCTGTGTTGGCTGCAGTTCCAGCTACTGTCCATAGGTGGCTCCGCCGTGCTGCACCGCATGTCACCACGCTCTCCAAGGCTACACTTTCTCCGGGCTCCACCTCCGACGTTGCTCCACCAGGTCGCCAGGAACTGCTCCGCCACCATCGTTGCTGCCGCCGCCGAACCCTCTACCTTACAAGGAGGAGGGGTGCCCCCTGCCACCTACGGCAGGTACCCACTTTATCTACTTGCATTTATGATGCTTTCAAACCACTGGGTGGATGGGAGCTGGGACGTGGGCCGGGAGCTCACCCCGACCGCGGTGGGTTTCGAACAGCCATAATGACTGTTCATTGATGTTACTTTGCAGGCGTTCTTACTGCCTGCGCCACCGGTCCCTTTTAGGTCACTATTCAACTGGTGCAGTTGTCATTTATGCATGGTGGCAAAACTATTCGTTACGTGTATTAATTTTGGTTGTAAGTAGAACTGTGTAAGAAGGCAGTAGTCTCAAGTGTGATTTGTACAGCGTGACAGATCATTCTGTTTATTTGTTTGTATAACAGCATTTGCTGTATTTCCATTTTTGTGTGCCTGTTAATCTCCAGGTGGTGGCTGGAGATCTCCCAAAATTACAACTGGTCTCCGGGTAAAAGAGTTCAGTTCCCCTGGAGAAAATGGCCACTTTGGAAGGTGGACTCAATGGTACCCCACTGAGGTCACTCCCCTCCCCAAACCCCTCCCTCCCCAAGCTCCACCTCCCAAATTTCCAGAAATTTCACAATCCAGAGATGGCAACCCTAGCCTTCAAGCCACACCTTGAGATAAGACCATGTGGGGGCCTGGTTCTGGCTAACAACAGTGCTTGAAATGTAATCCTCTGGCAAGTTGGCCCAATCAAATGGTTTTCTGACTAGATAACCACTAGGCTTTTCATCTTGGGCCTGAGTAGGATTGTCAACCTCCAGGTGGCACCTTGAGATCTCCAGCTGTCACAATTGATCTCTAGACAACCAAGATCAGTTTACCTGGAGAACATGGCCAGGCGCTTTGGTGCTATACCCCGCTGAGGTCCCTCCCCTCCCCAAACCCTGCCCTCTCCAGTCTCCAGCCCCCCAAAATCTCCAGGTGCTTCCCAACCTGATGCTAGCAACCCGAGGCCTGAGTCTTGAACTGACCGTGAGGGGTGATGCTAGATGATCCCCCACAATACCACTACATCCCCTCGGAAGAAATGTGCCCAGGGGAAGGGTTCCAGAGGGGAAAAAATGGTAGGCAAATGGAGGATTCAGCATCTGCCCCCCCTTCTGCTTCAAACCTGGCAAGGAATAGGATAGGGGACCAATATCCTGTAAGGGGCCTGGGACCCACAGAGCTGAGTGAATCGTGTTATTTGTCTTCACATAGATTACGGACAATGCTCCCTCTAAGCTGTGGAGTCTTTTGAGCAAAAAAATTCTACTTTGTGAGCTCCTGGCATTAAAGTTGTGAGCAAGCGATTTGGCCACTGCATAAATTAGTTTGCTCTGGAGCCGTCCTTCCTGCGCTAAGAGAAAAATGTGTGAGCCAGAGGCTAAAAAACTGTGAGCTAGCTCACACTAACTCAGCTTAGAGGGAACACTGATTACAGGTAGTATGAGGGGCACCCAAAGGGATTTTTGGGTTGGAGGCCCATGGTGGCTTTTGAGAACCCTGCCCCCTGTGCTCATGCACTGCCTCTGTCTTCCCCTCCTCCCAGTCCTTTATTCATTTCAATTGATATCTGGTGGTAATCAGTTTTCTTTTCTTTTGCAACTATTTCTCATTTTCATCCAATTGGTATGAATTTGTCAAGCACCCAAGGGACCTTCCCTGGGAAATTTCAGCCCGATAAAAGAAAGAAGACTCATTTTATGAGGAATTATTCTCATTTGCACATCTGGCAAATTGGAAAGAGGGGAAGAAGGTGCAGGCAGAAGAGAGTACCTCCCCACTGAAACTATTGGAAACAAAGAACAGAGAGAAGAAGCCAAGTAACTATAACAAGGAATTATTGAAAGTTAAACTAAAACTAATCATTTCCCCCCTGCACATCTTTACTGTAGTAGACCCTTGTTTTCAGATTTATTTAGAGCAAATGCTTTCCTAAAAACTAGGGGTAAATGATTTTCTGAAGAATGGGACATGAGAAAGACATTCCTTTTAATTCCGTTTAATTATAGAATGTCACTGGAACCACACACGTAGTTTGAAATGACTTGGGATTTTTCACAATTGATGTTTAATTGAGGAATGAATGGGCAGTCAAAAATGCAGCCTTTGCTCTAGAACCAAGACTGGGGACAATGAATATTTTGAACCACAAGTATGAGGCAGTAGTTGCTGTTCCATTTCTGATTTTAAAAATTACACAATTGCTCTTGCTTATTAAGAGCATTAGATATGTGGCTTTCTACAATAGCATTTATTAGTGGCTTATTTTTTTTCTGGTAAAAATTGCCAACAGAGCAAATTCATTTGTTCAGTGCACGGTGGCCACATTCAAAGACTTAGGGGTACATGTTGATGATCTTTTAGCAAGTCAGAATGCACCATGGCAGACTTTTAACTAGGAACCAGTTTGGTGTAGTGGTTAGGAGCATGGACTTAAATCTTGGAGAACTGGGTTTGATTCCCCACTCCTCCACAAGCAGCTGCTGATATGACCTTGGGTCAGTGACAAGTTCTTTCAGAGCTGTTCTCTCACGAGCAGTCCTCCAAAGAGCTCTCTCAGCCCCACCTACTTCACAAGGTGTCTGGTGTGGGGAGGGGAAGGGAAAGGAGATTGTAAACTGCCCTGAGACTCCTTCGGGTAGTGAAGGGTGGGGTACAAATCCAACCTCCTCCTCCATCTCCTCCTCCTCCTCCTCCTCCTTCTTGGTATACTGTTTGGATAAGCCTATAGGAAAGGGGAGAGAAAGGCACCTGGCTGTAGAGGGAAGTCAAATGGTGCCACCCAATGAGCAGCAGCTTGCATTTGGCACCCCAGAAAGCAGGCAACAGAAGACAGTGGGAGGAGATTTGCATGTGGCCCCTCAGAAAGACAGGCAGAAGCACAATGGGACATGCAGAAATGGGACAGGAAGGTTGTTCCAGGAAGATATGCAGCAAACAGTACTGGGCAGCTGCTGGGTTTTGGATCCTTCCCTCAAACCCAGGTAGTGGTACTATGGGTTTTTGGCATAGTGTTTTTGGCACAGTGGAGAGAGAATTGAAATCTGAGACTGCTGTCCACTGCATATCCCACCTGGGCCTAGCGAATATCCATTCTTTAAAATCTCCAGGTCCATGCCCTTCTGTGTCCCTTGCTCTTCAAAGCCTGTCTTTCTCTAATATACCATCAGGTGTGACAAAAGACTAAAGAGTCCAGGACTATTCAATTTATGAAATTATGCATGAGACAGAGAAAGTAGATAGAACTTTTTCTCTCTTTACCATAATACTAGAACTCAGGGGTACTTAATGAAGTTGATTGGCAATAAATTCAGGACAGGCAAAAAGAATTACTTCTTTATTCAATGAGTGATTAAATTGTGGAGTTCACTTTCAAGAGGACTTAGCAGTGGCCACAAATATGGATGACTTTAAAGTGGAATTAGACGGATTCATGGAGGGGAGGTCCATCGATGGCTACTAGCCATGGTTACTAAAGGGAACCTCCATTTTCAGAGTCAGCAGACTTCTGAATACCAGTGACTGGAGGCAACATAAGGGGAACGTCTTGGTCTCAATGCTCTATTTGTTGGCCCTCTTGGGTAGTTGATTAGCCACAGTGTGAAACAGGATGCTGGACTAGGTGAACTTTGAGTCTGATCCAGCAGCAGGGCTTGTGTTCTTACGTGGATGATCATCTATACTATTTTCCAGACTGGTTGTTCACATTGAGCAACTGCAGTTTCCCTAGAGAAAGGATCTTATACACAACAAAGTCAGATGACGATCTTATCATGTGGCTGATCAGCAGCCTATGAGATCAACCCTGACATAAAAACATACTTCAGTGGTCCATCTAGCTCAGCAGCCTGTTGCCAAATGTGGCCAGCTCTTTCCTGTTTTCTTGGTCTGTCCTCAGAACACTGAGGTATACAATCTCTCAACACATGACCCCTCTGCACACTCAGACAACACTCACAGAGTGGATATGAACATGTTGGCCTCAATCCACCTCCACATGATTCATCCTGAACATGGTGCCTATATGTACAGGAAGGTTGGACATGTACACTCCTTCTTCCTTGGATGTTGCTTTCCGGACTTCACATGCACTTTCTACATGCACACTCCTTCCCTGAGATCTGGAATGTTGCTTTCCAAACCTTATGCACACTTTCTCCATTTGCACACCTTCCCCAAGGTCTGAGATGTTGCTTTCCAAACATCATGCATACTTTGAGAGCCAGTTTGGTGCGAGAGCCAGTTTGGTGTAGTGGTTAGGAGCGCAGATGGTTTGATTCCCCACTCCTCCGCATGCAGTTGCTGCCATGACCTTGGGTCTGTCATAAGTTCTTTCAAAACTGTTCTCTCAAGGGCAGTTCTTTGGAGAGCTCTCTCAGCCCCACCTACCTCACAGGGTGTCTGTTGTGGGGAGGGGGAGGGAAAGGGATTGTAAGCTGCTCTGAGACTTCTTCCGGTAGTGAAGGGCATGGTATAAATCCAATCTCCTCCTCCTCCATGAGTAGGTGCCCACATCCATTCCACCTCTACATGGGTTGAATGCATAGAGGGGGCCATGTGTACAGCACAACTGTCTCTGAACATGAAGGTTCCATTTTTCTGTCGCTGTCTTCCATGCATGGTTTTGAAGGCATCAATGGCCCCGATCACACGGGAGGCTTAGGGCCGGAAGAGGGACGGATCGGGGGCACAGCAAACTGGCGCGATCAAACTGCAACATCTGGGAAGCGGCGCGCACCCATCCCTAATCCGGCCCTTCAGGCCGAAAATGCGCGGAAAAAAAGAACCTGCTAAAGAGCAGGACTTACCTAAAACATCGCAGCAAGTGCGGCCGTCAGATCACCGGCGCGGCTGTCTGCAGGAGCAATCGAGGCTCCCAGCCGAACTGCGCATGCGCACACATGTGCAGCCGGCGGCCTCACGCTCCCTTCCGTGGCTTTCTCCCCGGCATCTGATCATGCCGGGGATCAACTGCGCGGCGGCTCATGGGATCTGTGTGATCCCGCCGCCGCGTGTCTCTTTTGGTGCGGCTTTCAAAAGCCGCACTTTGCCCACATCAATTTCCCCCTGTGTGGCAGGG
The DNA here is from genome assembly GCF_001447785.1 of Gekko japonicus. Taxonomy (NCBI): domain Eukaryota; kingdom Metazoa; phylum Chordata; class Lepidosauria; order Squamata; family Gekkonidae; genus Gekko; species Gekko japonicus. The sequence goes on from NW_015159817.1 coordinate 47,480, forward strand.
GCCCATGAATTCTTTTCTTCCTGCAGGGCCAGGACCCCGTGTAAGGTTAAACAATTGCTGCTGCAGCTTGCAAACCACAAGGAATAGAAACAATCGTTCTCTGATGGGCTTGCTACTTGCTGTGGCCCTGTTTTGCGAAACAGACCATTTTTAAAGAAGCCCGTCGAAGGGGACGCAGTACAGCTATTGTGTGCTTTTCTGTTTGTTCGTTCTTTCTTTTTGGACAAAATCGGGTGTATGGCACTGCATAGCCCTGACACTTAACCCTGGCTCAGATGAACAGGCTCTATCAGGATGTGTCAGGGCTCATTAAAAATAATTTGATTCCAGCCCCCGTTGCTTCTCCTTCTGCCAGCGAGTGAGTGACAGCCTGACTGACAGCCGAGAAAGAACAGAAGCTGGAAGTGCAGCTATTCAATCCTCTTTTGGAATTAATTGAAGAGGAAACTACCACTCGGATGAGGATGCAGGTAGGCCAGGACAAGTGGCCGTCAGGTTACGGCTTTGTAGCTCCTTTGGTTGCCCTTCCAATTAGAAAGCTCCGCAACCATGACTGCAGCTGGTAATGAAAGGAATGGGCCCATCTTCGGTGACCCAGATCATGCTTCATATCCAGAAACAGAGCTTGATCACCCAGACGGATTTCAGATAAATGATACAGGAATTACTCAGAGCGGAAACCAAAGGCTATGCCTTTTGCATGGTGCAAGACCTTTTAAAGTCTCATGCACCATCTCCCAGTGGTATTTTCACAGGGCTTGTCATTTCAAAGACACCAAAAAGGAAACATCTGTGTGCCCAGCAAACAGAGATCCAAACAGCTGTACAATGGAACATATAGTGATTTGCATCCCAACTTTGGGATTCACTAAAGGCCAAGCTACACCTATGGGGGATGTGGTATCAGGTCTAGAGATGCCAGCCTCCAGGTGGGACCTAGAGATCCCCCAGAATTACAGTTCATCTGCAGATTACAGAGATCAGTTCCCCTGGAGAAAATGGCTGCTTTAAAGGAATGGAATCTATGGCATTGTTCCCCGCTGTGGACCCCGACATCCTCAGGCTTCACCCCCGGATCTCCAGGAGTTTCCCAATCTGAAGCTGGCAATCCCCCTCCAGTTGCCGGGGGGGGGGGAGGACCTGACAACCCTATCTGATGTGTAACCCAGTTGCAAAGCAACAACACTGGGGAGCAAGGTTGACATGGTTTGGCAGTGGCAAGTCAGAAATTTTTTTTGCTGCCGGAGGCAGCGACAATAACAATAACTGCCAGCACCCCCTCTCACCTGGTGTTCTATGACCTTGTTTTTGTTTTAAATGGCATGCCAAGCTTTGCATGCATTAAGGGAGTTTGTGAACTGAACAGTTGACAAGTAGGTAGAGTAGAATAGTCACAAACCAAAGTCAAAATCTGGATAGCCATTACAGTTTCTCCACGACTTGGAAAAGAACAAGAACAGACCTTTGATTTCTCCATCCCTGCACTTTAATTTGGTTGCTATTAGGGATGGGCATGAACTGGGAAAATGGTGGTTCATGGAGATCCATGATTCATTTGATTACACAAACCATTAACTTTCATGAACTTTCCCCATTTCCCGAACTGGTTCGTGGTTCATTTGGTTTGGGAGATAGTAGAACAGTCTCCTCATGAGTTAGAGATGACAAACTCACAGGGAGTCTTCAGCAGACTCTCCTCCACCAATCCTCCAAGTTTGGCAATGATTGGATTTGGGATGTCTGAGTTATAGCCCCCAAAGCAGGTACCCCCAGGAAAGCTCAGCTCTAGGTAAAGGTAAAGGTTTCCCTTTTTCGAAAGCCAGTCGAATCCAACTCTAGGGATGCTGTGCTTATCTCCGTTTCCAAGCCGAAGAGCCAACACTGTCCAAAGACATTTCCGTGGTCATGTGGCTGGCATGACTAGACGCCAAGGCGCACAGAACGCTGTTACCTTCCCACCAAAGTGGTACTTATTTATCTACTTGCAATTTCTTGCTTTCGAACTGCTAGGTTGGCAGGAGCTGGGACCAGAGATGGGCACTCACTCCATCATGCAGCACTCGGGTCTCGAACTGCTGAACTACCGACCTTCCGGTCTGCAGTTTAGCGTCTTAACCACTTGAGTCACCGCATTTGGTGGTGTCTGAGTTATAGCCCCCAAAGCAGGTGCCCCCAGGAAAGCTCAGCTCTAGCCTCCTGTTAAATCAGCCACACAGCAAGCAATTCTTTCTAATTCACTATCACAGGATGACTAGCTTTTCTCTCTTCCTGCTGCAAAGTGAAAGCAGCTGAGTCAGGGCCATTGAGCAGAAAGGGAGCTCTGTCTTGGCTCCCAGAACTGCCAAACAAACTATGCACAACTGCTATGGGTGTTTCTAGGGCTTTCCACAAGTCCACCCCCAGCATTGCTTAAGAATTGATTGAATTGATGCCAGGTTGTCTGGAGAATGAACCACTCTAACAAACCAAATGAAACCTCCACAGAAAAAAGGCGGTTCGTTTTTGGATTCAGAACAATGCGACCCAAAAAATAGTTCGAAACGAACCAGCCTGTTTCGTGCCCAAACCATGTGTTTTTTTCTTGTTTCGTGCCCATCCCTAGTTGCTATTCACACAATTAGAATGATGCTGTTAAATGCAATGATGCATAATCTGTGAATGGACAAGTCACTGATCTCCAATGATCATATAAGCAGTAAAACTGCACTTTAGCAAGAGGTTCAGTAGTGTTTTCCCCAGGATTATGGATTGCCTCTCTGAATCATGAGCCTAGCCCAGCTATCTGGCCACAGTTCAGGGCTTGCTTAGATTCGAATTACTGAACTGGTCAGATACAACCTAAAGTTCCAATCCTGGATCTGTACTTTTGAGCCTGCTGGACACGTCTCTTCCCTTTATGGGTAATATTTGACGTGCATAAAAATCTGGCCTGTTCTCATCCAGATTCTGCATAATTTTTTAAAAAAGAAATAATCCTTCAAAGGAGGAGCAACTGCGATCAACTATGTGGGTCATTCAGCCTTCTGCTTCTGCACTTAATATGGACACTCAAGGAGCAGAACTCTACTTCAGCCATAAATAAAAAAAATATCTTGAATACGTTTTACATTTGAAGAGTCAGGCCTTTCCATGAAGCCAAGTAACTTTTTCAGTTCCATGTCCAATTCACAGTGCAGTGACTGGCCTCAATAGTTAAAATGAGGTCAAAAGGAAATTTCCGTTTCTCTCTCTCTCACTCCCTCTAGCTAAAAACAGCAAGCAGGCATAATGCAAGACACATCACTAGGCAAACCCTCCACCACTCCTAGCCTACGTGGCTGGGCTGGCATTTTGCCTGGGATGGTCACATGGGCAGTGATTCTGTCTGGAGCAAAGTCCTCGGTTTTCCTTGGAAGTTCTTTGCAAACCACAAGCTGGAATGAAAACAAAAGAAATATCAGCCAGGAAACCTGAGACTCTCTACTCAGGCTCCTAGAAAGCTTTCAGTGGAAGTGTGGGATGGTAAAACATTTCAGATGGCACTTTCTGCAGATTCCCTGGAGAGGCGGCATAAAAATTATTTTGATAAATAAGTGATCTACTTTTTAGCTCACTTGAATGTTTATCATACCTTTAGAGGAACAGAAATAATAATGTTGTCTCAAGAACAGGGATTTGTGTGTGTCAGAGATCCATTTGTTTTTCAATACAATTGTGTAATATAGTGAGGC
>NW_015159817.1:51251-53144 GCF_001447785.1 Gekko japonicus
AAGGAGTGGGATTTAAAAAATGGCCAATAATTGTCTCCATAGTGATGCTGTAGGAATTTCCACATATCTCTTTACCATAAAGATCAGGGGAAATTCCTAGAGAGTCACACTGTAGCACTCAGGGCTCCACTGCCTCCCAGATGAATGGTAGGCCAGCGGTGAAAGAAGTTTGGAAATGATATCACATCCTCCCTTCCCTGGTACCACCCTCAAAATATCCCAGCATTTGCCGAGGCAGTGTTGGTAACCCCAAATACAGGGATAGCCAGTCTTGTAGTCTGTTAATTATATCTGGTCCCTACCATCATTTTGTATGGTTGTTTCCATACAAACAACTGAGACTTGGAGGATCTAGTTCCCATTTGGCAAACTCTCTTCTGAGTGGAATGCATTACCCTAACTATATCCAAGTTTCATTTTTTGAGTCCAGTGGCACCTTTAAGAACAACAAAGTTTTATTCAAGGTATGAGCTTTCGTGTACATGCACACTTCCTCAGGTACAATGAAATCGAATTTACCAGTCCATACATGTAAGGCAGAGGATGAACAGTGAATTAGCATACAACATAATGAAGATGTTTTAACAGATGCAAAGAGGAATAATAAGCTAAGTTTATGGTCATCATTGTCTGGATTTAATTCCCAGAAAAAAACTGTGGGGCAAAAAAATGTCAAAATTGGAGATAGATGTGCAAATGTATCCTTAATTGTGAAGTGCTAAGAGTAATTAACTGAGACATTATTGTTACACTCCATCTGTCTCCTCTCAAGCATGGAGGTAACTAATAATATCTTTTTCTCTGAGGTGGGATGATTTGGGGTGGAGTGGTGTGGCCTTTATAGTCAACAAGAGAGTGCAAAAGTCAGTACTGGGATACAATCTCAAAAATAACAGAATGATTTCGGTCTGATTCCAAGGCAAACCATTCAACATCACAGTAATCCAAGTCTATGCCCCAACCACTGATGCAGAAGAGGCTGAAGTGGTCCAGTTCTATGAAGACCTACAACACCTCATAGAACTAACACCAAAAAATGATGCCCTCATCATCATAGGGGACTGGAATGCTGAAGTAGGAAGTCAAAAGGTAACCGGAATAACAGACAAGTTTGGCCTTGGAAAGCAAAATGAAGAAGGGCAAAGGTTAACAGAGTTTTGTCAAGAGAACACACTGGTCATAGCGAACACCCTTTTCCAACAACCTAAGAGGCGACTCTACACATGGACATCACCAGATGGGCAACACCAAAATCAGACTGACTATATAATTTGCAGTCAAAGATGGAGAAGCTCTATCCAGTCAGTAAAAACAAGACCTGGAGCTGACTGTGGATCAGATCATGCAAAATTCAGACTTAAACTGAATAAAATTGGGAAAACCACGAGGCCATTCAGGTTTGACCTAGATCGCATCCCTGATGAATATACAGTAGAGGTGAAGAATAGATTCAAGGGTCTAGATTTGATAGATAGAGTGCCTGAAGAACTATGGACTGAGGTTCGTGACATTGTACAGGAGGCAGCAATCACCACCATACCAAAGAAAAAGAAATGCAAGAAAGCAAAATGGCTTTCTGATGAGGCTTTACAAATAGCAGAGGAAAGAAGGAAAGCGAAAGGCAAAGGCGAAAAGGAAAGATTTACCCAACTGAACGCAGATTTCCAGAGAACAGCAAGGAGAGATAAGGAGGCCTTCCTGAATGAACAATGCAAAGTAATAGAGGAAAACAATAACCTCAGATATGCAGACGATACCACTCTAATGGCAGAAAGTGAAGAGGACCTAAAGAGTTTCTTGCTCAGGGTAAAAGAGGAGAGCACAAAAGTGGGCTTGAAGCTCAACATCAAAAAAACTAAGATCATGGCATCCGGCCCCATCACTCCTTGGCAA
>NW_015159817.1:53271-57467 GCF_001447785.1 Gekko japonicus
TGACACTGTCTAACCATCTCATCCTTTGCCGTCCCCGTCTTCTTTGACCTTCAATCTTTCCCAGCATCAGGGTTTTCTCCAGTGAGTGCAAACATGTCTTTCAAATGCCGGGAAAGATGCCTGGCTTTAAAGTTTGATGCGAACGTATCAAGCAAGCTAGTACTGTGAAAGGGTCATTATGGCTCCTGATTCTGCCACTTTCTCCAGATACTTGGTGACATATCTCTGCAGGTCTGCTATTGGTTCACTGACTTCAGCCTTTGAGAAGTTCCTGGTGGTGATGCACTGTGCTAAAACTGATGCTGCTTTTGGAAGAGCAGTTCTTCAGAGCCTGTTTCTTCAAGACGACCTGCAGATAACATCAGGTACATGGCTCCCTAGTCATCAAATCACCGCAGACTGTGACTGCAGCCATGAAATTAAAAGACGCCTGCTCCTTGGGAGGAAAGCGATGGCGAACCTAAACAGCATGATAAAAAGTAGAGACATCACCCTGCCAACAAAAGTCTGCATGGTCAAAGCAATGGTATTCCCAGTAGTCATGTATGGCTGCGAGAGTTGGACTATAAGGAAGGCCGAGCGCCAAAGAATAGATTCTTTTGAACTATGGTGCTGGAGAAGACTCCTGAGAGTCCCTTGGACTGCAAGAAGATCAAATCAGTCGGTCCTAAAAGAAATCAACCCTGACTGTTCCCTGGAAGGCCAGATAATGAAACTGAAGCTCAAATACTTTGGCCACCAAACGAGAAGGGAGCATTCACTGGAGAAGACCCTGATGCTGGGAAAGATTGAAGGTCAAAGAAGACGGGGACGGCAAAGGATGAGATGGTTAGACAGTGTCATAGATGCAACGAACATAAAATTGGGCAAACTTCAGAATATGACGGAAGACAGGAAGGCCTGACGTGATCTGGTCCATGGGGACGTGAAGAGTCGGACTCGACTGTGCGACTGAACAACAACAACAATTAGGTCTCCTCTGTTATGAGAAATGCATTCCAATATACCATTCTAATATTCATTGCATTACATAACAATCACTATTCTAATTTACTATTCAAAATAAGAAGTACACTAAAATAAAGAGGACGTATTCTTGGTGAGAATACTGATGTAAGCACTAGAAGAAGAGGAGGAGGAGGAGATTGGATTTATACCACACCCTGCACCCTTCACTACCCAAAGGCATCTCAGAGTGGTTTACAGTCTCCTTTCCCTTCCCCTCCCCAAAACAGACACCCTGTGAGGTAGGTGGGGCTGAGAGAGCTCTTTCGAGGACTGCTTGTGAGAGAACAGCTCTGAAAGAACTTGTAACTGACCCAAGGTCACACTAGCAGTTGCATGTGGAGAAGTGGGGAATCAAATCCAGTTCTCCCAGATTAGAGTCTGTGCGCCTAACCACTACAAATTAGAGTCCATCCTCCACCACTACACCAAACTGGCTGAATTTAGTATATGTAGGGAGATAAGAAACCAAAAGTCCTGTGTTAAGTCCTGGGGGAGGGTTGTTCTGAGTGTTGTAATATTTCTACCCACCTAGATCAAGTTTCATTTTAGATAGTAATATTGTGGAAGGGTTCTGTTTCCTGCCCACTAAGAGCTCCCCTGTCTCCTGCCCACTGAGAGCTCCTTCTAAGTTGTCCATCTTCTCTACTCTATGGTTGCTCTTGCTTTCTCACTGTGTGCAATGGAAGTCGAGTTTCAAACACTTCTTTGGTAAATGTAAGGAAACTTGAGTGCAATGACAGGGGAGGGCAGAGTTTGGGGAGGATGTGAGCCCTCTTCTGGGTGATTGCCTCCCCTAAACTCTAGGTTCTTTATCATAGAGACTAGGGAAAATTCCCAGAGCAGCACTGTGTGGAAGTCATTTTGCTCCCTCTCCTAAATTCCTTGGGGGCAGGAAACTGGTGGTTAAATGGGGTCATTTCGGGGGGGATTGCGGGGGATCACAGTTCCCCCAGGTGAGGTACGGGGGGCGGGGCACATGACAAAGCCCCGCCCCCTGCTTCCGGCCGCCCCGCTTCCTGCCTCATTCAGCCAGGGGGAGGCAAAAGAAGAGGGAGGGTAAGTTGCTTCCTCCCTGCCTCTCCCCACCCCTGCCTGCCTGGGGCCAGGAAGGGCCTTTGCGGGGCTTCCTTGCACCTCATGGGGCTCGGCAGTGGAGCTGCAAGGCCACCGGTGGCGGCCGGGACCGGTGGGGGCGGGGTGTGTGGCCTTATGACACACTTCCGGTGATGTCAGGGGGTGTGGCATATGCTAATGAGTTATGCTAATGAGTTCCCCTAGCTCTTTCTCTATGAAACGACCCCTGGTTAGAGTCAACCAGGGACTTCTCCTTGGCTCTGAGCAGTGGGGATTTATATCCCTTGTCCTAGCTCCCCAAGGCCCTGCCACCTTTATCAAAGCCTTACGAGGTGGTCTTGCCCCATTCTGCCCCCATGAAATGAATACATGTAGCTGCCTTATATTAAGTCAGTCTGTTGTGTACCCAGAGAAACCACGCACGCGGTTGGGTCCGCACGTGGCCATGCGAATGGCCCAAGCTTCGCTTCCAGAGACAATAGCCCAAACGGATCCTAGGGCTCACCTATCGGATGGCTAGGATCCGAGAATAGACCTATGGGGCTTGGGTACACTGTAAATATCCTATCATGGGTGTGTGTGTGTGTTTGGGTGTGGTTTGCTACGGGGATATAAGCTGGCCTCTGGCCCAGCTACAGCATCTCACGTTCTCCTGTATATAATAAAGTATGAGCTGAAATCACTCCTCCATGCATCAGTACTTTATACTGGCGACAAAGGTGGGATCCCGTTGAGCGAACCTGATGATTCAACTAGCCAAGCACCGAGCACTGCCCCATTGGACACCGCCATGCCCCGCATCACTCACGAGCAGTACCGCACTGCACACTGCTCCCCAAGGCATCACTCCCCACTTCATCGATTGTCATGGCTATCGCTCCGGGACACCTTGAAGTCTTCGACCCCGCACGCCCAGAGTTCTGAGAATCGTGGATAGACCAACTGACCAATGTCTTCTTCTACCACGAGGTCACCGACACAGGCAAGAAATGGGCCTTACTCCTCAGCACATGTGGGGTGGCCACCATCCGCCTGGCCAAGTACCTCCTGGCACCAAAGAAACTAATGGAGAACACGTACAATGAGATCATAGATGCCCTAACGAAGTACTACGTGCCAAAGCCCACCATGATGGCCAAGTGCATGGACTTCCAGGTGCACCTCCAGCAGCCCAGTGAAATGGCCTCTGCATTCATGGCCGAACTCCGTCAGCAGGTGGTGGACTAACTCTGTCAGCAGGTGGAATAAACATCCTAACCCAATTCTAACTCCACAGAGTTTCAGGAGTTCATTCAATATTATGGTATACAGCACGTCTGCTCTGCTCCATTTCATCCCACCACCAATGGCCAGGCAGAGCGTATGGTTCAGACCACGAAGAGGAGCTGCACCGCATGGACCGGGGGGATTGGCATTACTGGAATAAATCAGGAACTGGTCATAGCAGAGGCAGGCCCCTGGATTCCCATGGCAGCAAGCAAGATGCAGCAGGGCAAAAGAACTAGAGGGATCATGGCAGCCATACCAGGACCATGTAGCACCTGTGGTCATGGGGAAATATTCAGCAGGCTCTGAGAATGAGATCTTCATTGCTCTGGTAATGGAAATGGGAAGTCTCATGAGAGGAGGGAAGGGGTGAGTTAAACATCAGGTCTGCCACATTTAAAGCCTGGCAGGCAAGGGCTCACTCCTCCGGTGCTCTTTGACACCCAACAGACTGAGAGCACAGAAAGAAGAAGGCTGCAGAAGGACTTGGCCCTCTTGACTGAAACCACCGCTAGGGGCCAAAGAGAGTTGCGGGGTGCCCTGATTGGCACAATAGCAAAGTCATTCCTGACCTGCAGAAAAGGTTTAGAGAACTTTATGCTTGTCAATAAAAAGGCATTTCTTCCGTGCAATAAACAGTCAAGTGTAGGGGTTCAGAAGGAGAAGAAGAACATGCCTTCAGGGTCCAGCATACCTAAGGGACCGCCTTGCCCCACATAGATCCCAAAGAGCACTTCGGTCGGGGTCGCTACACCGTCTTGCGATCCCGGACCCGAAAGAGGCCAGGCTGGTGGCCACTAGGGCCAGGTCCTTTTCGGTGGCGGCTCCTATCTGGTGGAACGAGCTCC